>NC_064307.1:34452059-34692313 GCF_023373825.1 Bactrocera dorsalis
TTTGCGTGAAGTCTTTTGTTTGCTAAAGTGATTTTCGGCGGCGGAGACGATGCTGCGCTCTAGAAACGCCCAGCAAAAAGGTATTTGCGGATTAAACGGTCCTTTCGCGTAAAGATACGCGCAAAGATATGCGCAAAGATACGCGGAAGGATACGCGCACCCGCGAGAGAGGAGCGCGCGGCTGACTCGGTGAGCGCGGAAAACACAGGTGTGAAACAATGCAACAAAAACGGCCTATGGCCATGCCAAATACACCTTGATACACACAATCATGGGTACAGTCGCGAAGCTAGCTGCGGCCAAGACGCGAGTATAAAAGCGCACAGCATGCTAACAAGGACTCATCATTTGTGTGTTAGCTGCTAACGTGTGCCATTGGTTCACTGTCTGACTCAAATATTATACTTAAAATAGAATATTTGCCGCTCAAGTCAAGTCTTCAACTGACAATAAATAACATTTGTCCGACCAGCTACTTAAACTTAACAACCGAACTTAAACGAGCACCGTCCACACACCACACCAAATGGGTTCCTTAATGCGCAAGTGCACCACCAGCAACAGCAACAACAGCAGCAGCAACGCAAATAAGAGTAAAAGCAAAACATCTGTTGGCTATCAACTCTTTATGTATCAGGAGGAGCTGCGCCGCGGCAATACACGTAGTCTAAGCGTCGCCAAATCGAAGATCTCTCTCACTGAGTGCCTAATACGCGAGAACGTGCAGAATTTAAGCAACCGCAGCGACGAAGATTTGCGTATCATAAGCCGAGAAATGTCATTCAAGAAGCATCTGCAGACGCAAGTCTCGCGTTATTCAAAGCTTATCAAATTGGCAATGGGCGTGGAGCAGAAGGCCATTAAAGATTCTACGTATATAAGCAGTACAGCGGCACATTCGCGCGTGAAGTAGTCGTCGTCTAATGTTTAAGCATCTCTGTTAACTTCGTACCGCTGTGATTAATTGTAAAGTTAACTAGTTTTAAATTGTATATTTATTAATTTATTATATGTAGGTTAGTGTATTAGTTTGTAGTGTTAAAAGCTTGTATAAAAACTGAAAAAATATAACTTGCATCAAGTTGAAATACCAAAGTGTGTCTTTGAACTGATTTTTTATTCATATGGTTACTTTCTTGGTAAAATTATGCTCACAATGTGTTTAACTAACTCGTCTAACTCTAATATAGATAGACTTTGTCATTGCAAATAACGTACATTACTTTCTGCTAATAAAGTTAATAGCATAGACCCGAACCAACAGCTGCTGTCTCGCGTCTGTACTAACTTTACATCATAATTCACGTCAACTGACAGTCCATGTTCCAAGAAAAATTCACATCTGTCAAATTGAAAGCATATAGGCAATGTTGTATTACCTGAATTTGTAAAAAAAAATACAAAAGCACAATCAGTTGTGAGAGCATCTTGACTTTAAAGAATATATAATAACGAGTGATCCAACAAGAGATCTTTTTTTTGTCAGATCATGAGTCGTTTTACGTCGAGATCTTAAATTGAAAGCATACAAAATACACTTTGTATAAGAACTGAAGCTGCTCGACCTTCCAAAGCGACATTGCTTCGCTTCGGCTCATTTCTAGCTCAATGAGTATGTAAACAAGCAAAATTGCCGCATTTGGGATGAAGAGCAACCTGAAGAGATTCAAGAGAAAACAATAGTTTGATGTGGTTTGTGGTCCGATGGATTACCCTTTACTAACCAAAATGATGGAGGTCTATTCTTTGCACCATTAGCTCAGGCAATAGAGTAATAGAAAGATAGAGTATGAGTATACTAACAAGTAATTGCAAGAGAAATAGGAAAGGCTTAACTTTAAAAACTGTTTTTTATATAATTTTTTTTTGAGAAATAATAATCGCCGCTTGTTTGCACTGGAAGAGTAATAAATATTTTGAGTTCGTTAACTGTGTGATCAAGTCTAGGAAGGGATGCTTAAACTCCATATCTTTAGCATCAATAATGGTTAGGGTGCTTGGCCTCAGCGGTAGAGCTGATGAGTTTGCTAGGAGAGGTACTGCATAATAATTACGGCATGTTTAACGTAGGTTCCTGCTGACGACAACCTTACCTCACGGCGCTCAAAAGCACAGGTGATCAAACATGTCAGACATTTTCAGTACCAACTGACAGTTTGGAACTGACACACCAACCACCTTGGTAAGGCTCGAGGCCCATTCTTTTCTGCCATATTTTGGGTCCGGCACACGATTGTAATTCAACTTGGAGTCGGTACGAGTAGAAGCTCCATTGGCTGCTTGTGGTTCACTACTGGACTGATGAGCCTCAGACCAGTTCAGCAAGCATTGACCAACTACCAACCACTTTACTGTCGGAAGGCCGTTTTTGCGCTTTCAGAAAGGTCTACCTTCCAAAGTTTGTAGGAGTTCTAGTTGAACATAATCCGATCGGGATTCATGCATGCAAAAATAGAAGATGTTACCGGATGCCAGCTGTATCAACTGTTTGAAAGAAGTTGAGATGGGTTCAACTCAAAACTTCCTTCTCGATTGTACGACTTTTAGTAGATCAAGGCAGAAAACACCTCCGATCTCGTACTTTTAGACATTCAAGTTGAATAGCGATAACAGAAATGAAGCATATAAGCAAAGTTTTGATAAGCCGTTTTGTCGATAGTTGATATCAAACTATCCTATTTTTACGTCTGACATCACACAGTACAGTTCATAAAAGTTCAAAAATAATACTCCGCCATGCGGAGCTCTAAGCCATACAGCCTAACCTGACCTAGGTACCTGAATGATTTTGCGAAACTCACCTATTGATGGCGTGAACTCATTAATTAACAATGAAGTAACAAATTTCAAGCAGAAAATTTTACAAAATCTTAATAATTAAATGAGTTAGTGCATTCCACGTGTTGGTCAAGTGATTTAGATTTGGTCTAAGTGGCATATAACATCAATCAAGTTCTCCGCATTGCTTTTGGCAATGTTCATACTACAAGTTAGAAAGTTTCTTATTGCTAATTTCCGCTGAAATTGAGAATCGTACAATGAGAGTTTCTAACAGCACTTTCAAAGTATTTATACCCAAATATTTATTGCACTTTATATCGAGCAACAATGTGGGTTTCTCCATACTACGATACTAATTAAAGTATCTACAGGTCTTCTTTACAATTACTTTTAAGGCACGAACTAAGCAACGCCAACTAAATCGACTAAACGATCGCCACAACCGGTAACTTTTGCGATAATCACGCGTACAGCTTCCACTGCGACCACAGCGACCAAAGCGGTACATTTAATGACGCTTAGGTACTGTCACATTTACTCATTATGGCAATAGCTCCAGCTCCAGCTATCTATAGACGAGTGGACGAGTGGACGAGTATTCGCAAATAAAAACAAAAATAAATAGAAATTTATTTGCAGATAATGACATACATAAAATGTAGGAGTGGAAATTCCTGTTCTTATCGCAATGCTGCCGCCACATTTAAACAAGCCAAGCTGGCGTAGTAAAGACATCCGTCAGTCGTTCGTATGGCTTGAGTTGGTCATAAATGCCTGCGAGAGATTGCGAACAAGCCAAATAACCGGTAAAGTGGTGGTAGAGTTTTAGGTGACTGGCACTGCTGATCAAGTCATATGGGCATATACATATGTATGTGTGTGTGTGTGTAAGAATGTAAATGGCACATTGTACTGCCATCAGGTGTGGCGCTGAAGATTAGCAGAAAGCTGTACTTGTTGAGTGTTTAAATTTTGAAATGCAATTTCTTCGCAGTAATTATGCAAATAATTTATTAATGCATTGCTTTTTAATAAAATAATTGATATGCTAATTTTTGCGCTGCATTCAGAGTTGGTTACTAACCCACACTTCGATTGTCAACTGACATGTTCATACAGATTTTTGAAATAATTCACAGTTATGACAAAAAGCGAGTTGGACAAAATTGGGAGAGTTGGGAGTTTTAGAGATGATTTCACTAGACTAGCACAAACGGTTTATTATTGGGTAGTCGATAAAGTCTTTTCGTAGTTTGTCGACTGAGCTTGTCAAGATGATTATTTGTATAAAACGGGTTTTCTTTTAAAACGATGCTATAAAAGTAGAACAATATGGACAGTAAACGACCCTCATTTTTTCCCGCTCTTTTGACATTTCTCTCCAGTAAGGTTTGTCCTTTCTTCATAAAAAGGCATACGATCCAACAACGACTCCAAATTATTAAAATTTACTACCGAAATTCGGAGTCAGTGGCCTCAACTTTAGGAGCGCTACGTTCAATTTTTGGTGGTCATAACCGTCCTTTCAGATCAAAAATTGAGCGTCTAGTGGAAAAATTTGAATCCACAGGCACAGTACAAAATATTCCCGTGCCAGTGAGACAAAGAAGTGCCCGTAGTGTCGAGAATATTGCTGCCGCTAGCGCATCAATTGAGGAAGACCCAAATCAGTTTCTCACACGTCGTTCTCAAGCGTTGGGCATCTCTGTGACGTCGTTGTGGCGAATTTTGTAAAAGAGCTTGGCCTACATCCTTACAAGATCAAATCGATGAAAGAACTGAAGTCGTCTGATCAACAGAATCGTCGTATGTTCGTGAATTGGGATGAACAACAGCTTGAAAATGATCCGGATTTTCATCGAAAAATCATCTTCAGCGATGAGACTCATTTCTGGCTGAAATGGCTTCGTCAATAACCAAAATATGCGTTATTGGTCATGGCGTAGCAATCCACACGTATTCCATGAGTCATAATTGCATTCCGAAAAAAATTACGGTTTGGTGCGTTTCTTACGTGATGATCAAGACCGGCTCATTACTGTAACGAGGAATCGCTTTCGCTCAATGATAACCGAATTTTTTTGGCACGAAATGCATGATATGGACTTGGACAATATGTTGTTTCAAAACGATGGCACCACAAACCACACAGCGAACGTCACAATTGATTTATTGAAAAGGAAGTTTGGTGAATGTGTTATCTCACAAAATGCCCAGTCAATTGACCGCCTCGGTCGTGCGATTTGACGCCGTTCGACTATTTCCGTTGAGGCTACGTCAAGTCCGAAGCCACCATCTGAGTGTTGCAAAGTTGGTGGCAAGCTTAATATGCTGTTCAAGTTATAAAAACAAAAGTAATGAGACTTCATTTCTTATAAAGACTTTTCCGAAAATCCGAAAAAGACCAGAAATGGTTAATGTTTCTCAGGGGCAACGAAAACTCAATGAAATAACCTACATTCCATCCAGCCTTGTAGGCAAATTAAGAAAAGAACTCACCTTCAAAGTAATAGAATCTTTCTTTGAAAGTTATGGATAGCTGTCATATATTGAAATATCTACTTTTTTCATTTGTAAACGCAACCATTCCTAAACGTCGCCTATTTTCGGAGGAAGCTCAAACATAAACGACTCATGGTCTTTTTCCGAAACATGGCTGCTTTAAGATCCCCTAACCTCTATTGAGCAATGTCGCAATGTAAATAAAAATAGGCATGGGAAATCTGAATCTCAGTATAATAAGCACCGCTTGAACCATCATAACTCAAACTTAGAGTGTGAATGCTGACTATACCCGCACTAGGCAATGCAAGTGATCTCAGCTAGATTTAAAATATGGTACAAAAAGCTCTGGTATACACACCATAAAGACACCATGAAGGTAGAAATCTGGTAATACTATCCAGTTGGCAATACATAACCAATGCAAAACTAGGCGAAGCTGTAGAAGTGCAACATTCTGTTGCAAGCAAAGACGAGATGCAAACCAAAAACCTAAACTGAAGCCACCGCAGTGGCAATGGAGGACGCAACAGTAACAACAACAACAACAAAAATCGCATTGCAACGCAGCGCTGCGACTGCAATGGACGCTGTGGGTAAATACCGATTTCGGTTGATTGGAGACCGGCATTGGAGCAGCCAGCCAAGCTGCCAAAGCGCACGTTGGCGCGATGAGAAGGCAGCGAGTGAGTGCTCAAGCGTCCAATTCCCACGAAACGTGATTTGTGTTCGTTCGTGTTGATAGTTGTCGTTGGGCGCATTGCTGTTATTGTTGTTGCTATCGTATAATATTAATATGGTTTTTCCATCAGCATTGTTGCTGTGCTGCTGCAGCAAAAAATCTACTTGCATTGTTGCTGTTGTTGCTTCTATTTGTTTCTTATTACCATTTTTTCAGTGTTTGCTGGCTGTTTGTCCTTCTCTTTTCTATCTTCTATTTTACATTGGTATTTTGTGAAAAAATTCGCTTGGCATTTATAGCTCGGCACCATCACCATCACCTTCACCGACGTCATCGTCGTTGGGTGCTGGTGCTGGGGCGTCACAGTCAAGCGGTCGCTTATTTGCGACTATTTGTGCGCGTCTGACATTAAGTTGAGCAGACCGTCTCGGCAACGCTGCGTTACAGGCTTGCCGTCGCTAGAGTACAGCTTAAAGTTCAATTTTGCACAAGTGTGCATTTACGTGCGGCAAGCTGTTTGACTGCATTCGTTTTGGCCTAAGATTTCTGCTGACGGTTGAAGCTTCTACAAAATCATTGCATTGTGAAAGAGGCGCGGCTTTAGGTGCCTGCGAGTAAATTTTGATGTTAGCGGGAAATATTTTGAAAACTAACAGTTTTTCTAGTTATTCCAATACGTTGAAAATTTTCCGTTAAGAGTTTAGTATATATCACTTATGTTTAATGTGTCGACCATATGTTAAGTTCAATGGAAAATTTAGCAAAAGTATATAAATATAGTAAAATTTTGTCTCACTATGCAAAGTGTTCAAGTGTACGACATACTAGTTGTGTTTTAAATTTCGGAATATTCCACCTAACTCAAAAATAGTACCTAAAGCATACCTTCATATTAAGCCAGCAGGCAAATGCATTGGAAAAAAGTAAGGAATGGTGTGCTTTTAACTTACCTAAGAAGTAAATAAGAACTAAATTAATAATTTGGAAGCTTTGAACGAAGAAAGTTAAGGGATTATATGCATACACTTGTGTTTGTCGAAAACTCGAAAATTTTTTGAAATTTTTTCTTCTTTATACTTTTGAGATTAATTCTAGTAAATTTTATAAAGATCTGAGCCATTAAAGTCAAAGTTAGCGCTGCCAAAAGCGTGCTTTTCCCATATGCCCTAAAGTAAGGGAAAAAATTTTGTATGTGATAATCTCAATATGATATACAATCAATAATTCAAAAAGTACCGTTGTGGTGAGTTTTTCTGATTTTCCAATGACCATGTGACCTAACGATCTTATTTTTGTTTAGACTACTTTAAAACTGCAACATTTATAAAGGGTGATTTTTTAAGAGCTTGATAACTTTTTAAAAAAAAAAAACGCATAAAATTTGCAAAATCTCATCGGTTCTTTATTTGAAACGTTAGATTGGTTCATGACATTTACTTTTTGAAGATAATTTCATTTAAATGTTGACCGCGGCTGCGTCTTAGGTGGTCCATTCGGAAAGTCCAATTTTGGGCAACTTTTTCGAGCATTTCGGCCGGAATAGCCCGAATTTCTTCGGAAATGTTGTCTTCCAAAGCTGGAATAATTGCTGGCTTATTTCTGTAGACTTTAGACTTGACGTAGCCCCACAAAAAATAGTCTAAAGGCGTTAAATCGCATGATCTTGGTGGCCAACTTACGGGTCCATTTCTTGAGATGAATTGTTGTCCGAAGTTTTCCCTCAAAATGGCCATAGAATCGCGAGCTGTGTGGCATGTAGCGCCATCTTGTTGAAACCACATGTCAACCAAGTTCAGTTCTTCCATTTTTGGCAACAAAAAGTTTGTTAGCATCGAACGATAGCGATCGCCATTCACCGTAACGTTGCGTCCAACAGCATCTTTGAAAAAATACGGTCCAATGATTCCACCAGCGTACAAACCACACCAAACAGTGCATTTTTCGGGATGCATGGGCAGTTCTTGAACGGCTTCTGGTTGCTCTTCACCCCAAATGCGGCAATTTTGCTTATTTACGTAGCCATTCAACCAGAAATGAGCCTCATCGCTGAACAAAATTTGTCGGACGTAAAGCGCGAAACACATTTCGAACCGAACACTGATTTTGGTAATAAAATTCAATGATTTGCAAGCGTTGCTCGTTAGTAAGTCTATTCATGATGAAATGTCAAAGCATACTGAGCATCTTTCTCTTTGACACCATGTCTGAAATCCCACGTGATCTGTCAAATACTAATGCATGAAAATCCTAACCTCAAAAAAATCACCGGTTATTTATTTATATTAAGTTTGCCAAGATAATTATAAGATACAAACGGTAACGTCAGAGGTCTTTAAGGGTGATCTATTTCAAGTTCCCTATTTTTTAAAAGCAAAAACACTGAAACTTCAAATCTAATAAGTAATTTCTAATATCATTCGAAAGAACATGCTTTGGCATTTATTTTTTAAAGATTATCTCTTTGAAATATTGGCCGCGGCTACTTCTCAGATGTTACATCCATTGAATCTAATTTTCAATGACTTGTTGGAGCATTTCGATTGATAACTGGCGAATGACACGCGTGCTGTTTTGCTCTGAAGCCCTGAAGCCCTGAATCGGAGCGAGATTGACCGCATAGGCCTTATACTTTACATATCCTCAGAGGAAAAAGTATAGCGGTGTGATATCACACGTTCTTGGTGGCCATCGACCGGCCCAAAACGTCAAATTTTTATGAAATCGATCGATTAATGATGTGTGGGAAGTATCGCCGTTCTGCTGAAACCGAATTTCGAGCCAAATCACGAGCTTCAATTCCACGCATCAAATAGTCGGTTATTATAGCATTGTTTTTGAAAATATATAAACCGATGATTTCACCGCCCCACAAATCACGCCAAACCTTTAGGTTGCTCTTCGTCCCAAATCCGCCAATTATGCTTGTTTACATACGCATTGAGTTAGAAACGAGCTTCATCACTGAGCAAAACTTGGCTCGAAAACGTCGGAACGATGTCCCTTGGAAAGGTCGAGTGGCTTCAGTTCGTGCACAAGCTGTATTTTGTAAGCATTCAATTTAAGATCTCGACGTAAAACGCGTCAAGTCATTCCATAAGTCAGTCTGTGTTGCTGTGAGCGGCGCCGAATCGACTCTCCACGGTCTTCGCGTACATTCTCAGCAACGGCTGCTATATTTTTTTCACAGCGTACTGGACGTCGCTTATTTGGTCGAATATTATCTAACAATGAATGCTGGGTCTCAAGATGATGGTGTTGCGATTAGTACTGCGCTCAGCAGACCGTTTATGTTGACTATAAATTGAACATGAATTTTCGTAATAAAGTGGAACGATTTATAAGCGCTTTTTAGACGTAAGTCTTTCCATTATGAAATACCAAAAATATATATAATAAATACTAAAAATAACATGACATGAATCACGCGTGATCTGTCAAAAGAATATTATTGAAAGAAGTACCTATCTCTACTTGGATCAACCATTATAAAGTATATATATAAATGATTAGCATGCCGAGCTGAGTAGATTTAGCCATATCCGTCTTTATATACGCAAACAAGTCTGCCAGTTTTTGAGATATCGATCTGAATTTTAACAGGCGTCCTTATCTCATAAAGAAGTGGCCATACATTTGATTTGAAAAGCATTAAGCTTAGAGCTGGGAACCCAGTCATCCTAATAGTACTTCCCCTTATAACATAAATCGATAGAAAAAATTATATTTTGGGCTTTTAAGGTTTGTGGAATGAAATAATCGATAAACTATTATGATTTTCCGAGCCAAAAATAAAATTCAGTTCAGTCATTATTTTTGTGTGCAATGGAAAACTATATTCTTTTTCCAAAAGTTAATCGATTATAAGTGTTTGTGTGGATTTTTCTTAAGAAATCAGATAAAGGAAAACTTTTGAACCAAAGAAAATGCAATTAGTTTGAAAGAAAAAATATACAGCTCTTCAAAAAGATGTTAATTTTTATCTTTTCTAAAGAAAATTTTTATGTTTTCAAGTGGCCATATATGTACTTAAGCGGTGCGCAAA
Source organism: Bactrocera dorsalis (assembly GCF_023373825.1). Lineage (NCBI taxonomy): Eukaryota > Metazoa > Arthropoda > Insecta > Diptera > Tephritidae > Bactrocera > Bactrocera dorsalis. The sequence continues at coordinate 34,462,067 of NC_064307.1, forward strand.
TACCATATCACAATACTGCGAAATACTTATGCATAACCCTGGACACGAAACTTACAAGTATAGCAAAAATATTTATGGATTCTTGGCGATCATAATACCTCTTCGAGGTATTTTCTTTAGGTTACTTTGATCTTTGTCCTTTAGTTCGACTTTTTGCAGCGACATTTTATCCGAATTCGGCACCATTTACTACCTCGATGTAGAGTTTATTACAGAAATTTCTTATTGCATTATTTTTATATAGCTCACTCACCTTATTTCAAGTTAATCCAATCTCCTGCTGGATGACACAATTCGTGTATTGAATATTTTACACAAAGAATGTTACAAAGCACAACAAATATTTGCACAATATCCACAAAAAATATGTTTACTTTATATTTTTGTACCACTTCACTAACAATCTCACGGTTTTATAAATTTTTTCGTAAGAAATATCATATATTGTGTAACAATTGTGAATTATAAAGGTGAGTACACAATTTTTCGTACACTTTTATGGCTTGAGTTCTCAAATACAATCAGCACTTTTGCACAACTATTTCAATATTTTTTTCCAATTCGTTTTTTTCTTGTACAATTTTGCTGCAACACTTCCACTTTTGCGGCCGATAGACATTTTAATGGCATTACTTTTTCAAAACTCCATTGCATAATTTATTTATGCTTGCAAAACAGAAACGCGCACACACTATATACAACACCGCGTTGAGTTGAATTGAGTTGAATTAGAATTGCAAATAGATTTTGATGCTTTTGCCTCACTGATTGGCATTTATGCTTGCCCTTCTTTCGCTTCTTGCGCGCGGTCCGTGCAGACGCTAGCACAGGCGTGTGATCTCGCTAAAGAACCACTCGCGCAGCTGCGCGTCAATGTAGTATGCGCCTGCGCCGAGCACAATCGCCAGGCAGGCGAAATCCAGCGGACGTTGGTATTTGTGCAGATTGGCCAAGACAGCGCACGACACCAATAAGCGCAATGCGAAGACTAATGTGGCCAGCATCACCAGCCGGTTGCAGCAGCTAGAATGCAAGCGAGCGGCCCAGCCAGCCGACAATCCAACAATCCGACAATTTCCAACCCAAACGGGGTGACGACGACGCTCGACGTTCGAGGTGCGACGCGAAACCGAAAACGAAAATGAAATGCAGAATGCAGAATGAAGAATTGCCGAAATCAAGTTCGAGCTGGGGTTTTCACTGTGCGAGCGAATGTGTGTGTGCGGACACGACGATGGCGACTCTGAGGTTATTTTCTTGTTTTTTTTTTCTTTTTTTTTCTTGCAGTCAGCAATGCACTTTTTCTGGGTTAAAGTTGGTCAGTTGGTTCGCCATAGGCTGCAATTACTGGCGTCTTTAACCACACGCGATCAGCGATCATGCATACGCGAGTACACCACAAAGCTGTAATTTTCTTGCACTGCACACAACACACGTTCGATTTCAATTCGGTTGAATATATTTAATGATGAAAAGTGGAAAACTTTTAAATGGCTCACACACTCGAAAATGGGGCACAACGCACAGCTGCGACGGCGTGTAATAATCTGTCGGCAAAAGACACCGCTTCGAGTCAAATTCACAGTTTGCGTCCACTTGCTCAGCCACCGTTACACTTTTGCAAGCAACTCAAGGCCCGATATGGTACACAACTAACTCGATCCGGAGCTTACGATGTGCACGCGTTCTGCACGTTCAGCCGTCACAACGGTTAACTAACGAATGCTTTGGCTGCCCTAAGTTCTGGCACAGCCGCATACGAAACGACGATCGCCACACACAAAGCGTCGCTCGCAGATACAATCGGAACCAGTTGGTTGGCATACTCCAAATTCGTATACAAAAGCGAATGTGCACGCCGCCGAGTGTAGCTGTTGCTGTTGTTGGCGCAGATAAAGCCAAAAAAGCGTAAATGGCCAAGAGAAAGGCTAAAAGCAGTGAGACTGTGGGTATTTGTTTGTTCCGATTGGGACGGCGAGTTTGTAGCTTGAGTCTTTCGTCTCTTTGGCGTGTTTGTGGAGCGTAAGGCAGAGAGAAAGAGAGTGAGAGAGAGATAATATGGAAAATGAGAGCGCGTACTCGTATATTAAGTGTGCAGTTTATAATTCTCGTTTGTTTGCAAACACTTTTTTTCGGACTTTACACACACTGCTGTGTGTGTGAGTGTGTATAATGTTTCTTTCTCTCGCTAACTGTAAAATAGCAAAGTTTTTCCATTTCAACTCGTGACTTTGATCGCAAGCGACTGCACTAAGTTGCTAACTAGTCTATTGACAAATTTTATTTACAGTGTAAATTAAATAAGAGACAAGAAATATCTTTCCACTTTTTGCAACTTTATTGTGTATCCACTTTATTTTGAGCCAATTGTGACTCACAGATATGCTTTTAAGTTTTAAGGCGTTAGGCATGGATTTTGTGGACCCAACAATATTTACATAAGATAAACTTAATGGTTTTATGTTATGCAAGGGGTGGTGTCTTTCACCGAAAATGGTCCGCTGGCTCTATGATACCACAGTCAAGCCCATTATGTTCTATGGAGTCTTTATGTAGTGGAGCGCTCTATAAAAGACCACACTTGAAAAGAAATTGTTCGACGAATGGCGCTCATCAGCAAGTGTGGTGCACTAAAGTCCACTCCAACGACGGCATTTAATGCGATCTTGCACATCGAAAGATGTATGGTATGCGAAAGTTGCTATCAGACTCAAATCTGGGTTCTTAAAAGTACACATGCCTCGAAAATCCTAAAACACTTTGATTTCACGCCGGATCACTTGGATCTTGGAGTCGGCAAACTAAACTCTGGCGGCTCCTTTCTGCCCATGTACCGACGAGGGAGTTGAGGAAAGGTTGGTGGAGAGGTTTTGCTGTTAGGAGCTCTCTATCAACTCCAGCTTCAGACTTCCTGACTATTGTAGTGTTTTCCAAGCCGATGTTGCAGCCATTAAGGTAACAATAGACTACTGCTACGGACTGCATCCTCCTTCAAAGAAGTAATCATTCACTTAGTTGGCAGAGCGGCTATACTAGCCTTCAACTCATGAACAGTGGGTTCAGTGTTGGCCAAGGAATGCCTAATATTGGTATTAATAGCATCGAATGTCTTTGTTAAAAGGCTAGTATGGGTGCCAGGCCACATCGGACTCGCAAGCCTTTGTAAAGCTGATGGCCTAGCAAAGAAAGGCGCCTCAGAAAAGTTATAAGTAATATGGAAGCAGTTCGGTGCTGCCGTATCCTACTACAAGCGGCCGGCTTGGTCAGAGCTAGGGGGATTAGGTGGAAACAACTCAACATTTCCTTCTTGACGTTAAGGAGGTCTAGGGAAGCCAATTTAACGCCTGCGTAAATTTGTATTGGTTATTAAGCGTTTTGTTAATTTACAAGTTCTTATTTTCTAAAGCTTTACAAAGGACTATATACATATAGCAGTAGGCAGTAGCAGTAGCTTAGGAACTACTTAACCAATTTCAGGTAATCGTCGTGTATGGTGATAGTGCTCTTACTCGCTCACAATGGTTGTCTCCGCGCGCCCCCTGCCTGAAAAAAGCTCCCATGAACAAGTCGAAGGTGAAAACGATTATTATTGCCTTTTTTGATAGCCGTGGAATCGTCCACAAAGAATTCGTTCCACCGGGGAAGACTGTGAATCAAGTCTACTATTGCCAAGTACTCGAAAGATTGCGAAAACGAGTCAACAGGGTGCGCCCAGACATCGCTCGTAACTGGATCCTTCATCACGACAACGCGCCGTGCCACACCGTCCTCAGCGTGTCCCAGTATTTGGCCTCTAAAGGGATCGCCGTGTTGCAACAGCCGCCTTATTTGCCCGATATGTTACCCTGTGACTTTTTTTGTTTCCTAAACCAAAATCGGTGGTCAAAGGAACCCATTTTGAGTCGATTACGGACATCCAGGCGGCCGTGACGAGGGTACTCGCGGACACCCCAGTCGAAGCGTTCCAGAAATGTTAGGAAGCATGGAAAACGCGCTGGAATCGCTGTATAGCTGCCCAAGGGGACTACTTTGAAGGGGATGAGTTGTAGAATAATTTTCAAATATACGGTTTTTATGGAATCAGTCTCATTACTTAATTGTCATACCTCGTATTATATAAGCTCCATGGTACAAAATTCTAGAAGATGGATATTATAAAGGGTGATTTTTTAAGAGCTTGATAACTTTTTTTTAAAAAAAAACGCATAAAATTTGCAAAATCTCATCGGTTCTTTATTTGAAACGTTAGATTGGTTCATGACATTTACTTTTTGAAGATAATTTCATTTAAATGTTGACCGCGGCTGCGTCTTAGGTGGTCCATTCGGAAAGTCCAATTTTGGGCAACTTTTTCGAGCATTTCGGCCGGAATAGCCCGAATTTCTTCGGAAATGTTGTCTTCCAAAGCTGGAATAGTTGCTGGCTTATTTCTGTAGACTTTAGACTTGACGTAGCCCCACAAAAAATAGTCTAAAGGCGTTAAATCGCATGATCTTGGTGGCCAACTTACGGGTCCATTTCTTGAGATGAATTGTTGTCCGAAGTTTTCCCTCAAAATGGCCATAGAATCGCGAGCTGTGTGGCATGTAGCGCCATCTTGTTGAAACCACATGTCAACCAAGTTCAGTTCTTCCATTTTTGGCAACAAAAAGTTTGTTAGCATCGAACGATAGCGATCGCCATTCACCGTAACGTTGCGTCCAACAGCATCTTTGAAAAAATACGGTCCAATGATTCCACCAGCGTACAAACCACACCAAACAGTGCATTTTTCGGGATGCATGGGCAGTTCTTGAACGGCTTCTGGTTGCTCTTCACCCCAAATGCGGCAATTTTGCTTATTTACGTAGCCATTCAACCAGAAATGAGCCTCATCGCTGAACAAAATTTGTCGCGCGAAACACATTTCGAACCGAACACTGATTTTGGTAATAAAATTCAATGATTTGCAAGCGTTGCTCGTTAGTAAGTCTATTCATGATGAAATGTCAAAGCATACTGAGCATCTTTCTCTTTGACACCATGTCTGAAATCCCACGTGATCTGTCAAATACTAATGCATGAAAATCCTAACCTCAAAAAAATCACCCGTTACTATTTGTAAAACATGCGGAACCTGAGAAACCTCAATACTCATAAGAACTCTCATTATGTTAGTTATGTTAAGTTAATGGGAGGGCCATGCCAGTATTCGTCACATTTTAACAAGCACTTTTTCGCAGTATTCATGCGCTGCAGAGTTCATAAATTTTCTTACGGTAATATATGTACATAGTTACTAACTAAATTTGCATAATATACACATATACATATATACACTTGCATATATACATTTATGTATATGTATATAAGTTTATTTATGTGGTGATATATATCACCTATTTTGTGGTGTGTGAAACCGTAACAAAACCAATACGCCAAAAGTTGATGAAGAAATGGCAGCCGCAAAAGCGAATGTCTGCGTCGCTAGTCTCAATCGATTCGCTAACTGGTGTTTTGCTTTCATTGTCAATTTCACAATTGGCTGCCGCTTTGTTAGTCGGTTAGTAAGTGGACTAAAGAGTGAAATGTGAAAATGATTTCTTGGTTGCTATACGTTATCTGTTATTTATTTGTTATACGCTTGTTGACGTTCTTACTTTTAGCTATTAGCGCTTACTCTAGCTAGCTGCGACCTACTTTGCGGTAAAGAAAAGCCCGGTTGTTAGCACGATTGTTATTCAAAAAAATATTCATATGTTTATACATATGTAAGTAAAAATTGTAAAATATCCGAATTATCATTTGATATATGTTTATATGAGTGCTCTTGTTTGGACTTAATCATGGACTTTGTCAATTTGTAAGGCAGCTATATGTTAAAGTGGTCTGATCTAAGTAATACATTCGGAAATTGCTTTATTGCATTAGGCAATAATCTACATATGTCAAATTCGTATATCGTGCAGATATTACCTCAAATTAAAAAGTTTTTCATACAAGAAGAGTATTCTGATCGTTCAGTTTGTATGGCAAATATAATATATGTATGTATAGTGTTCTGATCTGAATTATTTTTTCAGAGACTGTCCCGTTGTTCCATCCATCCTTTTCAAATAAAATAAAGTTTTCCATACAAGGACGTAATTTGGTTCGTTTAATTTACATTGTGACAAAATAGCACCCGGAAATTGTATTTAAATTCTCCGGGTAAATGATATTTCACAAAAATGTTTTTTGCTAAGTTAGGAGGTAGGACTGTTCTTAATTACTATACCAGATATGAACGCGATCTGTCAATCAGTTTGTTTACAGCAGCTGCTTAAGTTGGTACATCTCAGTAGCGTATTGCGATGGATAAAAATATCGAACAAGGACTTTGTCTCAAATCTTGAATTTCTAACCAAGTTTCGTTCGCGAAATCATTGCGAATATTGGAAAAGGCTTACGGTGATTCAGTTGTATCAAAGACCCAAGTCAACGGCTGTTATAAAGCCTTCAAAGGCGAACGAGAGATCGTTGAATCATGCCTCGTTCTGGACGTCCTTCGACCTTTTTAACTGATGAAAATATAAAAAGTGAAGGATATGGTGTTTGAGAATAGTCAGGCACATGTTAGAGAGATGGCAAGAGAGCTCGACATCTCTCGCGAGTCCGTTTATATGATTTAGATGAATATTTTGGGTACGAAACGCGTTTTTGCTCGACTCGTTTCGCGAGAAATGGTTTTTTTTAAATAGAGTACCGTAAACAGGTCGCTTTGGACATGCCTGAAATATCGAATTCCAATTCCATATTCATGGAGAGCATAATAACAACCGATGAGGCATGAGAATGGAGAGAAAAAACGAGTTTAAACCAAAAAACTAGGCCAAAGCCGCTCAAAAATCAAATTAGTGCTCATTTCTTTTATCGATTTTCGTGTTTTAGTGCGTCAAGAACTTGTTCCGGAGGGACATGCGGTCAATGAGGAGTTCTATTTGGCCGTATTGAGGCATTTGCGTGAGAACATCCGTACGAAAACGGCCGGAATTGCGGAAGAACAATTCATGGATTTCACGATGATAATGCACCATCGCATTGAGACACGAATGTACCGGATTTAAAACGCAATGAATACCATCGATCAACCACCTTATTAAGCAGAGTTTTTTCGTGTATTTTTTTCTTTTTCCCTAAACTGAAATTGCCGCTCCGTAAAACTAAATTCGCTGAAGAAGCTGAATTATGTCCCAAGAGGTGTTTAAAAAAAGTGTTTCGTTTGGAAAAATCGTTGGCATAGGTTTATTTCATCTGGTAGGCATTACTTTGAAAGCTACGAAATAAATTTGTATGCGTTTTATTTACAATTTTCGGGTACTTTGTCCCAATGATTAGCGGGTACTATAAATAAGTATATTTTGAGATTATAGCGTTGCCTTGGACGGAAATCCATGTCATTTGATATTAATTTTCTGCTTTAGTTTGTATGGCATCTATATGCTACAATGATCCGATTCGGCGCTTCCGAAAAAATAAGTGGTTTCTTGGGGAGAAAAAGGCGTGTGCAAAAATGCAACATTTCTCGTATATACAGATAGATGTAGGACAGACAAGAATGGCAATAACGACACAGCTCGTTGTGCTGATATCTACATATACTTTTTAATGGAGATTCCGACGTTTCCGATTATACGACGGTGTTACAAACTTCGGTGCAGACTTAAGGGGTTAGGGGTAGTCAGAGGCACGAAAAAATGAGAATTTTCAGTATTTAGTGGTAATATAGCATTATTATATAATGTGTTGACTTGCAGTCACGAAAATCAATATAAATAGATGAACTCGGGCCTGACGAAGGATTTTTTTTTTCAAAAAATAACAAAGTGGCGGCCTCAGAAAATTGTTGTCTAAATTTTTGGGAAAAAATCAACAGTTAGTTATTTTTAAGATATAACAGTTATTTTATTTTTAAGATATTACACTTAACGAAAATGCAAAAAAAAAAATAATTTTTTGAAAATTCTGACTACCCCTAACTAACACCTTAATATACTCAATAATATAATTAAGTTGAAATTTATGTTTTATTTGAAATTTATAAAACTCTTACAAAGTATCCATAATGCCAGAAAAGTTAGTTAAAATAGAGTTTTAACATCGTGTTATGATAATCAGTTTGTAGCAAATAAAAATTAAGCATAGCAATACGAATGTGTATCTGAAATTAATACAGTAAGCCTTAAACTTTTCTTGCGCCTAAAAGTATGCTAAAGAAATAGTTATGCACTAAAGAAATACACTAAAGGAATACAGTAGCCGCTACTGAGTTAGGTATACACTGTTATGTTATTTTGATATTTTTACATTTTTTATAGGTAACCTATGCAGGTAACCTATGCAGGTAACCTATTTCTTTAATAAAGGAATTTAAAGAAATTTTATCAAAAGAAAAATTAAATGAAAAATTGCAAAAACTTTGAGGGTAGTGAGAAGAAATAGGAGTAATAAATAATATCTTCGGAAGTTTAGTTTATTAGTTTATTTCCTTACATAACCGCTAACAAATATTACTTTAGTGTGACACCTACAGCATCATACCCTTCATGGGATCAGCGAAAATTTCAATCTGCAGCACACTGACTGCCCCTGTGCTAACTATGCCAGCGAAACCGAGACGTTATACAAAGCTGAAGAAAACAAGCTAGAAGTATTTGAACGAAAGGCTGCGCAGAATTTTCGGACTTATTTGTGATGATGGTAGTATATGAAAGCAGCGGTATAACCAAGGGCTTTAGACTTTGTTTAAGGGGGGAGCCTGATTTAGAAGCTTCAAAAAATCGATTTTTTTTACTTAAATCTCTTTAAAAATAATCAAGAATACGTCCCCAAAGTTTCAGATGGGAATTTGAAATATTTTTGAAGCTAGAAAGGAAATAGTGACTCTCCCCTTAAGCCACCTCGAAATATTGTAACAATAATTAGATTATTCAGGCTACAGTGGAATGGCAAATTATTCGCGCCGACAAAAACTATTCTCCTAAATTCTAAAATTTTCATAGACAGATACAGAAATGACAAAAGCAGAGGCAGACAGACCAAAACATACTTGTAGATTTATTGATGGTGTGAATCAGAACGCTGAAGCGTTGGGAGTATAAAGCCGGCAAGCTCAAGATGGGACAAAAATGATGATGATTTCTTTTTGTTTTAAAGGTCAGTAAGGGAATCTGGCCTGTTTTTTGACATTTTTTTCATAGAGTTTTTTTATCCTACAATAGAACTTTTTTCACATATCATAAGAGAGTGTATAAACAAAATTTTTCGGAATTTTTTGATAACATCTGTCGGAAAAATGGCAGGGTGATGTGGTTTTTCACTGGCACTGCCACGATTTTTCATGTTTTAATCATCTGAAACACAAAAACTCAATTTATTCTTTAAAAAAATAATACGTGAATGGTTATCTTCCCTACTAGAATCATGAAAAAATGCTGATAAATAAAAAAGTAATAAACGTTTGTTTTTTTTAATTTTTCTCATGTTTTTTTTACATAAATTTTATGATAACATTGTCAATAAATTATAAAAAATTATGAATATATATGGGATAGCCAGGCGTCTTGTGAACATTTTAAAAAAAACTAAGCAAATCGGTTGAGTAGTTCGACCATGACCGCCAGTTTAAAAAAGTGTGTTTTGAGAAAAACACGTTTAAAGTTTGAGGAGCGCTCCGAACGTCGAGCGGTATTATTAAGTTTGGGCCCTTTTTGAAACCTTCCAATGGTAAAGTGGGTTTCTACATTAATTCTAAGGGAAATGCAAAAACAAAATTTTGAAAAAAGAGTACCAACCACTTACTACCCTTAAATAACAGTATCAAACAATAAAAATAATCTCAGGTATTGTACAAAAACTCTGAATCAAATTTATAGAAATTTTAACTACTAAGTATTATAATTTGTGAGCAAAGACTGTAATGATAACTATATAACCGATATTCGTCTTCGGTTGTTGTTAGTCAATATTTTTTTTTTTTTGCATCAGTGAGTAGGTACACATTTCAGTGATTATGGTACATTATAGACGAAACAAGAATCCCGCCTGGAGATATGTGTTCTCAAGGCAAATATTGTCTTAGTACTCTTAAAAATGTGTAAAAATCTATTACGAACTGAGTCCCGTTACTTAAGAAAAATATAATAACAGCTGCATTCATAAAAAATATTAAAATTAAATTTTATTTTAACCGCTGGATATTTCCACTGTTAGGGCTATCGGATCGTAATTTTGAAGTGAAAGTGTTGTACTCGTATACCCATATCAAGTAAAATGTGTATCTTTGAAGCAGCTTCACAAAGCAAGTCGCAACAAACCAAAACTATTTTCCTCACATCTTGCACATTTTTAACTGTTGCTGTGTTTGAGCCTTACTTTTTAATAAAGTAGGCATCTCCTATACAAATAACAACATTTCTTGAACGTGCCATAGCATAAAACTGGGTATTAGCGTATTTACTTATGTGAAACCTCTTATCTCCATAATACAGGCTTGACAGTTCATTAGTCAAGCATTCGATCCAGCAATCGATAGCGAATCTGACAGCATACGAGTATAACAATGTAAACTTTGTTTAGTTGAGTGTTATTCAGATCGACTTGTAATTAATTGCATGTTAACAAGTTAACACATAAATTTTGTATGAACATAAGAACTCCAATTTAAGAGTCCGGAAGTGCTTTCTCAAATCTATAATAGCTTTTGTGGCGCCTTGCTGCCACTTTGAACAGAGCTTTTCTAGAGAGTGTTGCACGGAACATCCTGAACAACTTTGCCTACGCAATTATGGGTCTAAAGCAGAAGGAATCGTCGGAGATCCTATAAAATGATGCGCGATGAGTTGAGTCGATTTAGCCATGTTTGGCTGTCTGTCCATTTGTATTTACTGCTTATTTGTCGGAACCGGCGATATGAGATATTTTTCATCTTTTTTAGCGTAGAAAATGCTTACGCGGTTATAGTCGTGTTTACAAAAGCGCGCCAGTCGTTCCTCCTTTTTCCTGTTTGGCACCAATTGGAGATCCCAAGTGTAGTGATGTTCTTCTCCACATGGTCTTTCTAACGGAGTTGAGTCTTCTCCTTCTTCTGCTTTCCTCGGTGGGTACTGCGTCTATTACTCTCTGAGTTGGAGTGTTTTTATCCATTCGGACGACATGATCTAGCCAGCGTAGCCGCTGTCTCTTAATTTGCTGAATTATGTCAACGTCGTCTTATATATTCACCGTTGCCAAAAGCGTAAAGTATCATATTGGTTGTCAAATATCTCCCTTCCGCATTTTTGGCAATGGTTTCGACGATTCAGAGCAGGTGAAAACGACACCATGGATAAGCCACCCGGCGGAAGACCTGTGACGACGAATACCGATCAAATCATGGAAAACATCGTGTTAGACCGGCATGTGGCACCTTATGACATCGCCCAGAAGATGGAAGTTAGTCACCAAACCATTTTAAACCATCTGCAGAAGGCTGGATACACAAAAAAGCTTGATGTTTGGGTGCCGCATGATTTGATGCAAAAAAGCCTTCTGAACCAAATCAACGCCTAAGATATGCTGCTGAAACGAACGAACTCGACCAATTTTTGAAGCGGATGGTGACTGGCGACGAAAAATGGATCACATACGACAATATCACGCGAAAGCGGTTGTGGTCGAAGGCCGATGAATCGTCCCAAACAGTGGCCAAGTCGGGATTGACGGCCAAGAAGGTTTTGCTGTGTTTTTGGTGGGATTGGAAGGGAATCATCTACTATGAGCTGCTCCCATATGGCCAGACGCTTAAATCTGTCTTCTGCTGTGAACAACTGGACCGCTTGAAGCAGGCGATCGATCAGAAGTGTCCAGAAAAGGAAGGGTGACCAACAGGAAGGGTGTAGTGTTCCACTAGGACAACGCCAGACCACAGCCTTCCTTGATGGCTCGTCAGAAGTTACGGGAGTTCAGATGGGAGGTTTTATCGCATCCACCAGATAGCCCGGACATAGCGCCAAGTGATTACCACTTGTTCCTGTCCATGACGAACGCCCTTGTTGGTGTAAAGTTGAACTCAAAAGAGGCTTGTAAAAAGTGGATGTCCCAGTTCTTCGCAAATAAGGAGGGAGGCTTCTACGAGGGGGGTATTCTGAAGTTGCCGTCTAGATGGAAACAGATTAACGAACTGAACGGCGCATATTTAAACTAAATCCGAATACTGTAATACTTTTTATAAAGCATTGCATGAAGAACGAAAAGACATATTTGACAACTTAATATATCTTCCGCATTGTTCGTCGAGAGAGGACTTTGCCTGCTCAATCCAAAGTAGCACCGGTTTTCAAGAGTTTTTCTGCGTTGGATATCAAGTCTAACATTGTTGTTCGACTTCGAAGTTATGACTGTCAACAGTGCCGTAGGAGCCAATTCGCGATTGCGACGGCTGTTTGTTTGATGGCAGGAGATATTTCGTCATGACCTCGTTCACTGCCAGACCCATTTGCCTTGCTTCCTTGTCCAATCTGGAGAAAGCAGAACTAGCAGCACGGTTGTTATGACCAATGATATCGATATCATCGGCATACGCCTGTAGTTGTATACTCTCGTAGTAAATAGATTGTACCTTTTCCATTCAGTTCTGCAGTTCGAATTATTTTCTCCAGGAGTAGATTAAAAAAGTCCCACAATAGGGAGTCGCCTTGTCTGAAACCTCGTATTGTATCAACCGGCTCGGAGAGGTCCTTCCCGATCCTGATGAAGTTTTTGGTCAGTTTACACAGACGTGCTAGTTTTGCGGGGATGCCCCCTTTCGTGCTGACAAAGGCACCTTAAAAATTAACAAAGAGGTGATGTTTGTCGATCCTCTTTTCACGGGTCTTTTTTCTCAAAATTTGGCGCAATGGTGAATATCTGGTCAGTTGTTGATTTTTCAGGCCTGCCGCCACACTGATAATATCCAATCAGTTTGTTGACTGTGGGCTTTAATCTTTCACACAATACGCTCGATAGAACCTTACACACAATGTTAAGAAGCCTTCTCCCACGGTAGTTGGGGTCTCCCCTTTTGTGGATTGAGCAGAGCACAATTAAATTCCAATCGTTGGGCATGATTTTGTCCGACTATATTCTACAAAAAAAGCTTATGCATGCTCCTTATTAGTTCTTCGCCACCGATTCTGAATAGCTCGTATTATAGCTTCGGTATAGCCGAAGTTAAGATTTTCTCTCTCTCTCTCTCTCTTTCTCTCTCTCTCCTTAATTCCGTTAGTTCACTCTAGAGTATACGAAGAGGTAGTAACTACATATAGAATGTCATTCGCTTAAAATGGAAGTAATTAAATAACTATCGATTTCCGCCTTATTTAAATATTCACACATTATACAAAAGATATACCACCAATGAATGAACAATTGCATTTTAAATTTAATTAAATTTCGCATTTCAGTTTGACAATTAATTGTCGTTTGCGCAAAACCACAAAACAATGACAAATAAATCTCGTATGTGCACTTTAGTTCGTCGATGGGCCGCCAAATGTTAAATAACGCCAACGAGCAGGATTATAGGGTCCAGGAGAGGGGTTGGAGACGCAAGCCGCAGACGGTAATTGGAATGCCAATTACAAATTATGTCAACGCTAGAATTAAAATTTTTCACAATTACACCTTCGTTTTTTTCATAAACACAATCAACTGGAAATTAATTGGCAATGTCAGCATTGACATAAGAGGGAAGGTGGCGGCCAGTGATTACCCTGCAAAACGCGAAAATACTGTAATTGGATAGCACTTGCCGATATGTAATGATGTAATGAGGCCAACATGAAAAGCGTTAATTACATTTCGAATTCGACAGCAGCAAATGCACCAAAATGCAACTACATTCAAGGTCGAACTCAATTACCAAACCGATGAAAATTAAAGCAAACGCTTCGGCTGCCTTTTCACAGCTAAATCGAGTGCCGTCGCTGCTCGCATGCAAATCTGTGTCGCTGGCGAGTCGAGAAGTGCAGATGTAAAAATTATGAGGATGCCAACAATTGCCGAGGCAGCGTGCTCTCAGTTGCTAAGATGCGAACGCTAATAAGCCACTTCCCCAGCCTCTGTGGTACAGTTTCTGCTGCCACCTGCCAACAAATACTTTAGAGTTGGCGCGCGTGTAAGACTAATTAGCGATACTTTGCCGATAACTTAAGCATTTAGCTAAGTGCTGTTGTTGTAGTAAAATTCAAGCTTTTATTATGTGAAAAGTCAAACAAAATAACAATATCTTGTTCCTCTAAAAAAATTTAATTATTAAGAAAATCAAAACATAATGTTTATCTTACAATCTTTTGCGTCTACAAGGTCTGTCTGGCCGTGCGTCCGATGGCTGATCTGAAGAGATCGCACGTGAACTGCTATATGCAGTACTTTGTGAAGCCATAGAACAGAAGAGTTCCTATGTTCGGAGCCGCCATTTCCTTCTGGGTCTTAATAAATTCGCGGCAAACTTAGTATACCCTGTTCAAGGTATAAATATGAGTTCAGATCGGACGAAGCATTGCTCGCTGCGTCCAATATTTGGTCGGCATAATCGCTCAGTAGAGTCAGTACTTCAATCAACCATACTTGTAGAACGTTTTCGCACCACGTTTACCTTAGCGGATAATGTGCATCCTCAGAGACGTCGTACATTACGCACTGAATACGTTTTAGCTGGTGTGGAGCTGAGCATCGCAGAAGATCCTCGGAAGGATTTTTCCAACTCGTGCATGAATTGTAGCCGAAAGACCACCAAACGCGTTGCATGGTTGGTAAATAGGCATTGTCGTAGTGCAACTTCCAATCGACCGCGATGTCTTGTAGGACTCGATTGACTCTTCCTTTGACTCTCTTGAGGACTTCCACGTAAAACTTAGCGTTGACGGTTTGTCCAGGAGGAACAAATTCATGCTTTTAATGTCAAAAAAGACAATTTGGGCTTTGGGTTTGCTCATTCTAACGGTCTTCATCAGCGACGTCTTCCCGGCCCTCCAATAAGGCCCGGTGTCGCCAAAACACTGCACTTCTTGCTAATGCAACATACGGGTAAGCCTCCTTGATCATATCAAACGACTCTGACCAGACGCACGTTTGTTAGCCAGGATCTACGAAGTCGCGGCAGAAAAAAATCAGTCCTATTACTTTCCGGATAAACCATGTAAAGGGTGATTTTTTAAGAGCTTGATAACTTTTTAAAAAAAAAAAACGCATAAAATTTGCAAAATCTCATCGGTTCTTTATTTGAAACGTTAGATTGGTTCATGACATTTACTTTTTGAAGATAATTTCATTTAAATGTTGACCGCGGCTGCGTCTTAGGTGGTCCATTCGGAAAGTCCAATTTTGGGCAACTTTTTCGAGCATTTCGGCCGGAATAGCCCGAATTTCTTCGGAAATGTTGTCTTCCAAAGCTGGAATAGTTGCTGGCTTATTTCTGTAGACTTTAGACTTGACGTAGCCCCACAAAAAATAGTCTAAAGGCGTTAAATCGCATGATCTTGGTGGCCAACTTACGGGTCCATTTCTTGAGATGAATTGTTGTCCGAAGTTTTCCCTCAAAATGGCCATAGAATCGCGAGCTGTGTGGCATGTAGCGCCATCTTGTTGAAACCACATGTCAACCAAGTTCAGTTCTTCCATTTTTGGCAACAAAAAGTTTGTTAGCATCGAACGATAGCGATCGCCATTCACCGTAACGTTGCGTCCAACAGCATCTTTGAAAAAATACGGTCCAATGATTCCACCAGCGTACAAACCACACCAAACAGTGCATTTTTCGGGATGCATGGGCAGTTCTTGAACGGCTTCTGGTTGCTCTTCACCCCAAATGCGGCAATTTTGCTTATTTACGTAGCCATTCAACCAGAAATGAGCCTCATCGCTGAACAAAACACGCGCGCGAAACACATTTCGAACCGAACACTGATTTTGGTAATAAAATTCAATGATTTGCAAGCGTTGCTCGTTAGTAAGTCTATTCATGATGAAATGTCAAAGCATACTGAGCATCTTTCTCTTTGACACCATGTCTGAAATCCCACGTGATCTGTCAAATACTAATGCATGAAAACCTCAAAAAAATCATCCGTTACTTTAATAACTAAAATGTTTGCATTTGGAATGATGATAATCCACAAGCCATTGTTGAAACGTCATTGTCATCGTTTGGTACTCTATCTACGGCTAGAGGGAATTATTAGTCCACATTTCTTGAAAAATTAAACCGACTGTAATGTTACATTCAATTTTAAATGATGCGAAGCTATGATTAATGACCTTTCCGTACCTGAATTGGAGGATGTTTACTTGGACGACCTTTGGTTTGAAAACGATGGCGCT
This sequence comes from Bactrocera dorsalis, assembly GCF_023373825.1. Classification (NCBI taxonomy): domain Eukaryota; kingdom Metazoa; phylum Arthropoda; class Insecta; order Diptera; family Tephritidae; genus Bactrocera; species Bactrocera dorsalis. The sequence goes on from NC_064307.1 coordinate 34,478,423, forward strand.
ACATGCCATACAGCCATCGAAACAAAGAACTTATTAAAAATAAGTAAGAAAGGGCAAATTCCAAGAAATTCCTTCAGAAAAATATGACAGTTAGGGGAAAATTATCCGATTTTATCTATTTTTGCCAGTAGCACATCCTATTAAAATGTGATGTACAAAATATCGTTATCCCTGGGTTTTATTAAGGCACTCACATACAATCACCAATCATATGGAGTAAAGACAGCTAGGTGTTTGAAAATTCTGGGTATAAAGTCACCAGAGTATTCGAACTTCTTCATGGTCGGACAATGTAAAGTTAGCTCAGTCGTCATCGTTAGTTCTGCTTTCTCCGCAATGGATAACCCAGCGAAGCAAATGGATCTAGTGGTGAACGAGGGCAAGACGAAATATCTTTAATCATCAAACAAACAGTCGTTGCACTCGCGACTAGGCAATCAAGTCACAGTTGACAGTAATAACTTCGGAGACATAGATAATTTCGTCTATCTTGGAACCAGCGTAAACACCACCAACAATGTCAGCCTAGAAATCCAACGCAGGATAATTCTTGCCAACAGGTGCTATTTCGGACTGAGTAGGCAATTGAGAAGTAAAGTTTTCTCTCGACGAACAAAAACCGAATTCTGTAAGTCACTCATAATTCCCGTCCTGCTATATGGTGCAGAGGCTTGGACGATGACAACAACGGATGAGTCGGCGTTACGAGTTTTCGAGAGAAAAGTTTTGCGAAATGTCTCATTCGATGGAACGACCACATTGATATAGTTCAGCGAATTAAAAGACACCGGCTACGCTGGCTAGGTCATGTCGTCCCAATGGACGAAAACACTCTAGCTCTGAAAGTATTCGACGCAATACTCGCCGGGGGAAGCAGAGGAAGAGAAGACCTCCACTCCGTTGGAAAGATCAAGAGGAGAAGGACCTGGCTTTGCTTGGAAACTCCAATTGGCGCCACCTTACGAAAAGAAGAAACGACAGGCGCGCTGTTGTTAACTCGGCTATAAACGCGTAAGCGATTTTTCACACCAGTAAAGAAGAAGAAGAAGAAGAAATTTACCTCGCTACCCTCTTCAGCTCTCGGTATCTATCCCATCCCGTACGTGTGGTCGATTGTAACGTTGCGAGGTAGGCAGTCTGTGTTCTCTCCATTGCGACACGGCACTCCTCATCGTACCAGCTGTTCTTTTGCCTTTTTCGAAATCAAGAGGGGGTCTTTTATTCGAGGCTGTTGCGTCCTCTGCATTTGTGGTGTTTTTTTTACGTCGCAGGACTCGAACGCAGCACACAACCCTTTGGAGGGATGATTTGCCTTCTCACTTAAGCTCGCCTTCAAACGGATGTTTTTTGACAACCCAGAGGATACTTGGATCGGGAGCTGATTGAGCCATATGTAAAAGAATCGTTTCTGGCCACTCCCAAGTGAATGACGCTCAGGGAACTTTCCTCACTGAACTTCTACACTTGGCTCTAGTAAAACTTGCATAGATACCAATGACTGCTATAAGAAGTATGGGAACATATCAGAGCTGCGGTCTCTTTATGCGTTCTACTTCTGGATAGTTAGTAGTTGATGCTGTAAGGTCAGAAAATTATTCTGTTTAAAGGGGTTCTAACTAGTTATTACCCTATCGATGTACACACGTTAGGATTGAGAATATTACCGGAAACCAGTTGTAGAAACTGTTTGTAAGAAGGCGAGTTTGAAATATCACAACACTTTCCTCTTGACAGTCCCACCTTTGCAAGATGAAGGTTTAAACAACTGGAAGCTCACACTTTCAGACATCCCACCAATGATATTTAGAGTGATCTCAACGACTATAATATCTCACAACAAGAATTTTATTTTTTGACTGCAAAAATGCTACAACTAGTAGGCCAAGTGCGACCCTCATCTTGAGCATCCGACACTGAACTTAACCTATGATCGGTTTAAGTACAACAGATCATATTACGAAAAAACTAACAATTCATATATTTAATTTTTTTCAGTGTAGCAACTGTTGGCAGTGATGACGTACTGGGGATCACCAACCAACTGATTTCATTAATATCTCCCTTATGTCTGCGTCTGCTAAAATAAGCCACACGTGTGCTATATTGCAAGTGTTAGTCTGCGCTTATCGCTGTAAACTGCCGCTGCATAGATGTATGTATGTATGATACTCACATATACGAATAAGAGTACATTCACAGTATACAAATAAGTATTCATTACCATACACTAACAAATAATATTCAAAGTTTATGTATGTGTGTGTGTGAAAGCAAAGGTAATTTATTAATATTCACAATCAGCATGTGATTCACTTAGCTCGTTCATTCATGAAACGCCAACATTTTTATCGCATGCGAGAAACCGGCGAGTGTCGCAAACTACTAGCGTAGCTCCAGCTAGCTTTTGCCGGCTTGCCATTTGCGCTCCGCATAGTCAACCGCTCTCACGCATGCATACGTACATACATATACACATATATATGTGTGTGTGTACAATGCAGCTCGATTTCAGTAAAGTTGGACTGTTTTTTTGGGGATCCAGCGCGATCGGACGGTCCGCGTATTATCAGTTGCGGTTCTGCGCTGCGTTCGTGTGGTTCGTTGTGCTTATCTTATAGCCACAGGTGTTTCGGGCACTCAAGTTCCTTTATAGTTTGATAAAAATATATCAAAATACATACATACAAAAATAAATATTGTTGTTGTTGTGTCTATTCTAAATTACAGTGTAAATGCACTTGGAGGCAGCAAATATTCTATCAATCACACGACGCTCCGCAGCAGTTTAAGTAAAAGTGTGTATCTAACGGTGTTTGTGTTCTTACAAACTGTCATGCAGCTTGACATTGGTGTCACATTAAATATTTAATAAATGGAATAATTGTGCTTAGAGTCTAAATATTTTTTATATTCCATTAATTTGAATGCGAGTTTAGTGCACAGCGCTGAAATAAGTAGTGTCTGGTGTCTGAAGATCGCAGTAAGTGCGCTGAGCTCTAAATAGAAATAGTTCACAGTTCTGCGAATTAAAGTATGAAAATATAACGGCGGCTGTGTGTGTCATTCAACAGTGTGATGTCAGCTAATTATCCAATGGAATTATTAATTTAGTTTGCACAATAAAATGTATTATTTGTTTATGTTTTATTTTTTAACATTTATAATGAAAGTGGAGTCTCGTAGCTGTCAACATGATTGATTACTTCTTTACCTCTATTCTATAAAGAATATTTTATGCAATATTTATTTTTGCTAAAATAAATTAGGATTATTATTTTTATATTAAATGACACTTAATAATTTCCAACAAACATAAGCTCATTCTATAATTTCGAAAAATAAACATTTTCGAAGCCGAAATTGCTTTCATCAACCACGCGATGTTCAACTTATATTCCAGCTTATCTGATCTCTCTGAATATTTGCACAACACTTACAAAGAATTCGTTATTCTTTTTGGAGTCATACACAGCTGTAATGCAAGGGAAACTGAGCACTAACCTAATTTTTCATATACTCCTAATGAAGTGCAGTCGTGACTGCTTACAAAGAAACGAAGTCAAGTATCTACAAAGACATTTTGAACAACTTTCTTATTATTTACACTACTTCGAAAGACCTCCCTGAACTCGACCTTTGTAATGTCACAACTTACAACAAAAGAAATGCTGAAATATTTTTTGGTTACAATAGCTTTAGATCTACACCCTGTCCAGAAATTATCGGGAATTCTTCATTAAAATCTGCCGCATATATGGAAGACATGTAAATTTTTTCTTAGGTTGGTAAAACTGTCTTGAATTATGATGCCAAAAATTAGCGCGATCTGAGAACCAGTATGTTTACAGCAGCTGTTTATGTCAGTTGACCTCAGTAGTAGAGTTGTACCAACCAAGAAAAAAAATGTACCTATCTTCCATATAAGCGGGAGATAAGAAGGGAAAATGAAGATTCAGCAGGCTGGATTAGTGTTCCCTCCATAATTTTAGCATGCTCTGGGCATCAGTCACTAGATCATCTCTGGGGGTTCTACAAGAGTAAGCTCTGGTCTTGAGAGCATCTGTTAGTCGCCGCATCTTTTCGTAGAATTTTCGAGCATTACCCCTGTTGGCCAGCTTGTCAAGGTGTTCGTACTCACACATTTTAGCCCCTCTTTGTTTGTCTGCAAATGCGTTTCGCTTCCCTCTTCAATTGTAGGTATCTCTTCCATACCGAACATGTTGAAGTTGATAGAACCGTTGCGAAGTGGACCAGTTGATCTTCTTTTTTTTTCGAAAACCAATGGTTTCGTTTGTAGCTGTACTTAAGGAGCCTTATACCGAGGTGCACTCAGAGAGCAAGAGTGCAAGTCGAGTCCTTCACATCGAACCGCGATTTGTTTTGCAGCACAGTGACGGGAGCGTATCTTCGCTGCAACGAAATAATGGTCCGAGTATGCTGGAATCTAATACTACAATTAAACCAAGCACAATTTTTGACATCGTGGGGGGTAGCTTTCATAGGTCCGCTCCAAACGTTCATAGAAGGCATCTTTGAACACATCGTCCTTCTTTTCCGTCGAGGCATGGGCGCAAGTCAGCGATATATTGAAGAAATTCGTTTTGATTCGCGAATCCCACATCGAATTTGAACTCCTTTATATAGCAACTTCAGAAAATGCTACAAGCATCTACTCGTCTCAGTCCTTGTCCATCGCACTTCTTGGATGGCGGTGATGTCAGCCTTTAGTCTCACGAGGACATTACCCAGCTGGACAGCAACACCTTCCCAATTAAGAACCACAATACCTAAATACATACTTAAATAAAAAACTTGAGTTTGATCTAACAGTTTGTATGACGACTATAAGCTAGAATTGTTCTTAATCATATAAGTATTCCGTATATTTGGAACCGTATTAAAATATCTACCGCGCGCTTTAAGCAACTCTGTTTATAGAAAGTAAATAATTGTTTGAATATGTTTGACACATAAGTGATTTCATCTGTGAATGAATTTCATTGAAAATTTGCATGATTTTATCAAATTGGTTTCAACTGGACAATTGTCTTCTATTTAAGGATAAAAAAACAATGAAACGCCTTCTCAAACGCAATTTATCGCATGCCTACAATTCCTCTTCAAGCTGTGCTGATGACAATTCAAATGCAACGAAATGATAAATTAAGGTGGGTCGATGCCTACAGCGGTTGCTTACTAAGAGCAACGAAGAGTTGCTTTTATCTGAATGTGTTTTTAAGAAATAGCGTTACAGCGCAAGACAAAAATACAGTAAGAACTGTCAACGCTTAGGCCAAAGTATGACAACATTAGAATAAGGATGGCTTTATACTATTAGTATGCCTAGCAAAATCAGTATTATTATATATTATGGTTTTGACTACAGTTAGAATAGGTTTAATCCATTCGAACAACATGACCTAGCCAGCGTAGCCGCTATCTCTTAATTCCCTGAACTATTTTAATGGCATCGTATTTCTCGCGCAGTTCATCGTTCTATCGACGGCGATATTCGCCGTTACCAATGCGCAAAAGATCATAAATTTTCCACAGGACCTTTCTTTCGAAAACTCGTAACGCCGACTCATCAGCGTCCATTCCACTGCACCATATAGCAGGACGGAGGTGATGAGGGACTCGTCGTCAGAGGAAGTCTTTATTCGTTTAGAGATGACTTTACTTCACAATTGTCTACTCAGTCCGAAGTAGGATTTGTTGGCAAGAGTTATTCTGCTTTGGATATCGGGGCTGACATTGTTGTTGGTGATAATACTGGTTCCAAGATAGACGAAATTATCTACGACTTCAAAGTTATGACTGTCAACAGAGACGTTCGACGACAGGAGACATTTCGTTTTGCCCTCGTTCCTTATCTAAATCCAATGATATCAATGTCGAATTATTTTCTCCAGGAGTAGATTGAAGAAGCCGCATGACAGAGAGTCGCCTTGTCTAAAATCTCGTTTGGTATCGGACGGCTCGGAAAGATCCTTCCTGATCCTGATGGAGCTTTTGGTATTGCTCAACGTCAGTTTAAGCAACCGTAGTAGTTTTGCGGGCATAACAAATTCAGACATAGCGGCATAAAGGTAGCTGATCCTCACTAATGCGAATATGGCGGCGCATTTTAGATCAATCAACGCCTGCAAGATGACTGCACAAGTGTATTAAGTTTCGACATACATCACAAAAGCGAATGTGGCACAAATTTACAAGCTATATCGTCAACGCGACGGCGGAGCTCCCGCGGCCTTACTACTTGAGCTGTGTTTTGATAAAATTTTAGTTTTATCAAAATATTATATATCGAAAGGTTTGTTGTTAGCATGCTAAGTATCATACTGAGATTTTCACATGTCTCCGGACTAAAGTACATCATATTGCAACCGCTCGTTATACCATATAAGTCGAATAGTGAGGAAGCAAGTGTTATTATTTGCAATCAAGATTAATGTCTTTATCCAAATCAGCCGCTTGCAAGTACACAGCGCGGCTGTATGCACACGCATACACATACATACAAACGCTTAAGTGAGTACATTCATGAAGCAAGGAAATTCTTGAAAGCCCACAAAAGAATCGGTATTTGAATGCTATGTGCTCGATGTGCACACCTCCACTTGTGTCATGTGACATGACAGTTTCCTTAACTCGAGCCGCTCACTTGACTCATTGTGCCTCTGTAAGTCAGAGGAAGTGTTAATTAAAGCGCACTTTTTTTCAAATTGCGAAATGTGTAAAAGTTCAGATTGAAAGTAGCGTCAGTAATTGGATTTAAATCACAACACAGAGTTGGCGCTACAAAATATTACTTTAAATTGAGAATTCATATTGTCAGGGTGGTTTACAAGTGGAAATGAAATGAAATGGTACTTAGAGATATTAATTATTATTAACATATTAGCATATTTCGAACAATTTTTTCTAACTAGTTCTCTTGAAACAAGCTTTCATATACATATACATATACATATATGACGCATTTTCGATTTCGATTGCGCTGACCCGTCCTTGTTATAACAAGTTTTTGAGATATCCATCGTGTGGATTTGCTGCAAAGCCGGAATAGAAGCGGAATTGTCCACATAGACTTTAGTCTTTACATATCTCCACAGGAAAAAGTCTAGCGGTGTGATATCATACGATTTTGGTGACCAATTGACCGGCCAAAAACGAGAAATTATCTACTTACCTAAGTGTTCTCTCAATAAATAAATTGATTGATGCGATGTGTGGGAAGTGGCGCCGTCTTGTTAAAACCAAATGTCTCCAAGATCACGAGCTTCAATGTCAGGCATCAAGTAGTCGGTTATCATGGCGTAATAAGGGTCGCCATTGACAGATACGTTCCCACCGACATCATTTTTGAAGAAATACAAACCAATGATTCCAGCGGCCCACAAAACACACCAAACCGTTCTTTTTTCTAAAGGAAATGGCAGCTCATGAACCTCTTCAGGTAGCTTTTCGTCCCAAAGATGACAATTTTCCTTGTTTACATAATCATTGAGCCAGAAATGAGTCACATCGTTGAATAAAATTTGGGTCGAAAACTTTTCAAGAGCCCATAGAGCGAAGCGTTGTCGTTTGGGAAGATCGAGTGGCCTCAGTTCTTCTACAAGCTGTATTTGGTACGCTTTCCATTTAAGATTATCGATGTAAAATTTGCTAAGTCGTTGCTTACGTCAGTTCAAGTTGCTGCGAACGGCGCCGAATCGACTCTCCACAGCCTTCGTGTACACTCTCAGCTACGGCTGCTATATTTTCTTCACTGCGTGTTGGACTTGGTCTATTCCGTCGAATATTATCCAATAATGTATAATGGGTCCCGAGATGGGTGACTTCGTTGCGAATAGTACGCTCAATAGGCCGATTATGTTGACCATAAGTTGAGCAAAGCCCGCGAGACACAATTTTTACAGAACGCGAGTTTTCGTAATAAAGTTGAACGCTTTGTATACGTTATTCAGGCGTAAGTCTTTTCATGATGACATACCGGACAATACAGAACAAAAACAGCATGACAGCTTGACACGACTCACATGTGATCTGAAGAAAAGGCTATTGGAAAAAGTACCTTTACTGGATCACCCGTTGTAATCCAAAACATCACTAGAGTATCCGAAGAAATTGTTCATGTTGGACTTACCTTATGTCGCTGACCAACAAAGTGATCGATGAAAATTGGGACATAAATATTGTTTGTCCTTTTCTGCTATAAATAAGGCCGCTGTTAAGGGTATAAAAGCAATATTATTGGTGCAGCCGAAGTTAAAATTTTTTCTAGTTTTTTTCTCTGTGAAAATAGTTTTCGTTTATTATCGGATTCTCATTAAAAACAGATGCATCATTCGAAGTTTATGTCGATCATCCTTTGGCATCCATTAGTGCCCAACCTCGACGACGCGACTTATCGAATTCCGTAAGTAGCCCATTATTTAGAGACTTAAATCACCCAGATATTCTTACTAGGGGCGTGGCAATCTCCAAAAACCACTTAGCGGCGCCTTAAATAGTAAAACAAGGAAAAAAGTTTCTAGCACTGAAGTAGCCTCATAGTATACAACACAATATCTGATTCCGTCATTAAAGTTTAGACCATATTTATGATGTAACAAGTACCACAAAAGTGCCTATATAAACCATCTTATCTATTTCATATTTCACTCTATATGAACAAATATTGTAGAAATTTAACAACGAGCCCAATTAATTTTAGATAACAAACGCTCGCTTACATAATGATAGAGAATTTCTGAATAATTTATATGCCGCCTTAATTGCACGGCTAGCCGCAATATTTTATGCGAATGTGACGTATTCAGCACATGCACGTAGTTTTAATACATATGAATATATTTACAGTTAATTTCGCTTTTTGCTAAATCTAAATCTATTGTATAGACAGAGATAAAGTAAAGAATGGCAAAAGATAAGGAACAAATTTTACCACGCAAAATATAAAAAAATTAAGTCTGGTTAATACTTGAAGTTATGCTTGTGTTTTCACTCCAAAAATGCGGGATGTTCGCATGGTTCATGAACGTAGAAAAAGCACTTGGAAAATACCCAACGCATTGCAATCCATCGCTTATCTTCTCGATTATATAACGGTACAACAAATAGGTACTTAGCGCAGCCTGACAACAGGTTAATTAAAAGTAATACTCACACAATATTTACATATTTTTGCTTTCATTTGTAGTATTTATATTGCGCTTTTTTGCTTCCGCCCCCCATCTGCCGCAGCATGTCATAAATGCTGATAATGCTGCCTGGCTTTCCTATCTCTAGCATTATTGACAAAAAATGAACAAGTATTTACACTTCTGGTCTTGTTTGCATGTTGACTTTGCTTCGGCACGAATTTGGCATAATGCCTCGGCACACATACTTAGGTGCTTACAACGACTACGTTGGCCGACTGCACCGCGTAGACCAAGTAGGCCAATAACACCAACTTTTTTATGAGAATTTCTGCGTATTGTTTGTTCTTTGAATTTTTGCCGATTGCTTTCATTTATTCAAGTTATTAGTTTCGGGAAAATTTACGCATACATTTTGAGATTAATTTGCATACGCAAATTCCGAATTGGCATTTTGAATCAATTTGCGAACACAAATATTTTTTCTTTAATTTGGAGTCAAATCGGTGCTTTATTGTTGTTGCTAAAAATAACTACAGATTTGCCAAGCATGATCTTCATGTCACGGGTTTTTTTCCAAGATTTGGCGCATATTATAAATCTTGGCAAATGTACATTTTCCACGTCTAAAGTCACACTAAGAAGGTCCAGTTAGCTTGTTGACGGTAGGCTTCAGTCTCTCGCACAGTACGCCCAATAGAACCTTCATCCGACCATATTCTGCAAGGAAGCTAATGCATATTCCTTATCAGTTCTTCGCCGCGGTATTTGAATAGCATAGTCGGTAATCCATTGACCCCCGCCGCTTGGTTGTTCTTCAGACGAATAATTATTATTCGAACTTCCTCTTGATCGGGCAATGGAACATTTGCTCCATCGATTGGGGAGTGCAGATGAAATACTCAAATGAACATTACCAGCGGGTTCAATAAATCAGACAAAGATCGGCAGTATCTATAAACGCATACTTGGTCTTCAGAGGTCATGAGTTTACAAAAAAAGGCACTGGCTATTGAAAAAGGTACCTCTACTTGGATTACCCGTTACAATTTTTTATCTTTATTAGTGACTTAGTTATAGCATTGTATATTAATTTTGTAGGCTTGGCACGTGGGTGCCAGGGAACTTATATGATATAGTAAGCAAGATAACTTAATTTTTACTCAAGTTATCGCTTGCACGCGCCAATGAACCGACAGAGAGATAGTCACTCGGAGCTCAACTTGCCATGTCATTTTAGTCAATTATACAACTATATATCTACCTCGTTCAATTTGAAATGTTACAAACACCATTATTTGGACAATGGTCAACCTGTTGTGGTGGTATAAAAATCAGCTGATGGCAAATTAGAAACACCAAAAGAGATAATGTTCGACAACCAAATTTCATAGATCAATTTATTTATTACGTCAGCCATAGCAAAGCCATATTGCAACGTCACTTTCTTATCTCAACAAGTCTTTATTAAAAATCCCGTATATTCACAGAAGTTTATGCATACATATGTATACATATACCATATAAGTAGCTACTTTTATAGACTGTTATGCATTTTACAATATTATTAATACTTGTAGAGACTTGAATGTGAGCTCTCACTGCTAACAAAATCACAAATACAGATATTTTTATGTCAAACTCATGCTCTTGATATTGTTGACTTTTAATATGATTATACAACGGTTAATTGCCGCACTTCGATGTCGAATAATAATAATCATAGTAATGATATGTACAATTTCAATCGATAACATTTGGGTTAATTATTAAATGCACATATATTTGCATATTCATTCAGTGTTTTATTACGATGACTGATCTGTTGCTGGTGCCCTTCCCTTCGAAACGACAATACATACAATCATACATATTCGGTTATATTTTAAATATTTGAAATACATTTTGATCTTAATTGTTGTATATAGCAACATTTTAGTAAATTATTTACATAATCCTGTTAGAAAAAATAAAATGTCAGGCGGAGATAGAAACATAAAAACTTATTAACTTTAGTCGATGACTTTAAAGCCTATTCAAAATATCGGAATTCCAGTTTTTCTAGAAAACAGCAAACATTTATTTGTCAAGCTTCAAACTCATCATTTTATATGTATAGTTTATCGATAATACTCGTCCAATTCCAAATTCAGGCCTTAGCTGTTTCTTACTCGTTTTAAGCTATATTATAGATCGTAGACTCACTTAATCTCATTACCATATTTTACTTCATGTTCGGGATATTGGTACTGAAATCAACTCAAATTAGATATACTATATGTTTACAAGGTCTGTCACAAAAAAACAGGACTGTTAAAAAAAAACAACAACAAATTCATATTTTTCAAAAGTTATATTTTTTTATTCAAAGTAGTTTCCTTGTGCTTCGATACAGTGTTTAGCCCGGTCAATTAGCATTTCAAATGAGTGTTTATGGTCATTTTTCGGAATGCTCTTGAGAATATCGGACTCTCGGTGTACAATACCCTCGGAATTGTAAAAACAAATCAGCATTGTCTTTATTTTTGACTTCTGAAGACGACTTTTTTCGGTGATGGCTCTCGTCCACACGACCTTCTTGGAATCGCTTAAACCACTCATATTATATTACTACATTATCAGTGCCTACACTGATCACCATAAACTTTTTTCAAAATTTGAAATGTTTCAGTAAACGTTTTCCCAAGTTTAAAACAAAATTTAATATTTGCTCTTTGTTCAAAATGCATTTTACGGCCGATGACCAAAAGCTGCTGTCACTTTTTGATCGATAACATCGATTGTAGTTATCCAATTGTCTTAAAATTTTTGCGAAATGTCAACAAGAGATCAAACTTGTTATTTCATATACCCACCAATAGGTGGCGCTATCAGAAACAGTTATATTTAAAAAGTTCTGTTTCTTTTGCGACAGACCTTGTATGTGATTTAAACTCACCCGAAGAAACTAAAGATTGGGTATATGAGGAAAAAATCGATCAGTGAAACAGATATCATATAAATAAGGATAAGGAGCTTACGGTCTAAACCGATTTCTTTCATAGTGAGCACTAAACCACATTATTTAAGATTAAAATATCAAAAACGGCTTAAAGTCACCAAGAAAGCCGAACACATTATATCGGGAGTATTTGTGCTGGATCAGATTGGGACTGACTGAGTTAACTTGTAGCAATACTCAAGTTTATTCGAAAATATGTCTTTACGCCATTTTATGAAGTTAACACATACTCTGAACTGGCTTATTGCCTGCTAAAATAACGAAAATCATATGCTGGATTATTCGTTGATTAATTGTACCCATCTTCAGCATTAAAACACAATATATCCAAAATTATACGTTCACTTAATACTGATGTTTTATATTAGATATAAAGTCATGCAGAAGTTCGAAAATTTTTATTTTGACCCGATTTTGCACTGTTTTGACTTAAGATCACACTATTATAAGAAACAAATTACTCTTACATTTATTTATAAATACACCTCAGAGTTTTACCTATGTAATAAAAATCAGCCATAGGCACTGAGGTCCACATGTTCGGTAATTAAATACTGGAAAAATTATGATCCCGTTTCGAGGCACTACATGCTCAAGGTTGTAAACTGCAAGTTTCATTTAAAAATTGTATATATGGGAAGTAGACATGCTTGTATTTTGATTTCGATCACTTTCAAGAAAATTCGAAAATTAATCGATTAATTCCCGAGATGTAGGATTCAATCTAAAGCTATGCGGCTCCACGACCACTGTCCAATTTTGACAATGACTCTTGTAGAGCTCTCCCAAATTATCACAGGTGTAGAATTTAATGCTTTTGACGGATTTCACATTGATTTGACTGGAGTGGGTATGGTTATCGTAGTGTTTTGTGAGAAATAGGTTTAATCTCTATTTTATGATTTTGTGTCTTAATTTAGAGCTTACATTTGCGTCTTTATATGTTTTCGCTTAACAACATTTTGTGGGTTTGGTAATCAACCGATTCTGCCTATCTGCAATACCAATTTGTATGAAGTTATCGCTTGAGCGGGAAAATAAACAGTCACTCGGGTTTCAACTCATATACATATATTTAACTCCATATTCGTCTCTATGAATTTTAGGTGAAACAAACAGCTGTTTGGTGAACAAAATTATTATACCCTATATCATCTATAAATGCGATGGTATAAAGAATTTAGCAAATATTTTATAAATGCCTTCAGAGAAATTTCTTCTGAGTTAACCACTGTTTTACCACAAACAACGATTCTACTTGTTTAGTAACGAAATGTTATTAGCAAAGAGTATGTGGGAAATGATTGTTGTGAAATTCCCCGCATTTGTTCCTATAATATTACATTTGTAAAAAATATTTAAATTTACCAAGTCAACTTTCTCGGAGTGCACTTCAACTGCCGCGGCTAACGTAGACGATTTTTTCCTATCTATATACATGCATATAAGTAGATGAGAGCAGACAACTTCATGCAAAATTTCACCTCAAATTAAAAATACTTTGTCATCTACTATTTCACTTGCTATCTTATACATTTTCAGCTAAATAATATAATGTTGCCCTAATAAAAGTGTCATCACCTCCAGCTCAACTACTCACATTTTAACTCAAGCGAGTTTAAGCTTATTTCGCAAGCAATAAAAGTGTATTTCCATTCGTAAACACAACATTATAATTGGCTATCTTTTTAATTTGTCATATTCATGTGATACCTATATTAATGGCTAGTCGTGCACTCTGTCATTGTCGCTGCCGCTGTCAGTGTATCGTATACTCCAGTAAGCGAGCTTCACTGGCAATTGCTCCCCGCCCGCGTGCGTATTTTAAACCGATTGTCATTGGTGTAACAATTGTCATTAGCGCTCGTTAATTACACATCCAAATACAATGCAAATAAACTTACGAATGTAGAGGCAAGTATTTGTTGATACACATGACAGTGGCCGAGGCGGTAGTAAAGAACAAATAACTGTCGTAAATATTTCCCAAATGTCAAATGAGTTATGATCACATAACTGGAAATGGGAAGCATTCGTGCATGTGAACAGTTGTTGGTACAATGTATTGTAAACTCTTTCCCATTCATATTTGCCGAACTCATTAGAATACTTCAGCGTGCACTCACTTGTAACTTAATGCCAGGCTACCACCGCTCGAATACATGTTAAACTAGTGTTTTATGGCATAGTACTGGTCCGCAGTGACTTCGTAACAAATGGACATTTGATGATTTCATTGCTAGTGAGAGAGTAGATGCTGTTTACTAGTTCGTTTATATACAATTAAAATAAAGTTAATTACAACAACGTTTTTTCATACTTCGTATACCAAAAAAGGACATTCCATTTTAATAAGAACTTCATTTTAGTAAATATTTGGAATTTCTTAAATTTTCTTTAAACATCAAACAAACGCAATTTTCTTTATTTCAGCTCTTTCTTTATAAATATGTCTACGTCGATTTAAAATGAAATAGAAAAGACTTGATTTGAGTAACCTCTCATATTGTGTTACGAACCGCGGTTTATGACACATAGTCAGTCGTATATGCAAAGCAAAGCTTTTAATTAAAACAAACACATAAAGAAAATCATGATGAAGTAATTGACAAGTCTCACGTGATCATATAATAGTTGTTTTCAGCAGCTGTGCGCGGCGCAATGCAAATAAATCAAGTAAGGAAGGGTTAAGTTTGTGTGCAACCGGACATTCCATATTCTAGCACCTCGCTGGAATCAAAGCCAGAGAAATACCTTAAGGTGTAAAATTTCAACCAAAAGATTGGAATACAAGCAATTTTATATATACACATACTATATTTAACTCATATACTGACAAATATATGTATAATGTTTGTTAGAAAAACGAAAATCATTATATGGTACATGTCTATACAATATATGGAAGTTGGAAGTAGTACTGACCCGATTTTATCCATTTACTATTATCATGCCACACACTAAAATAATGTTCTCTGGGTTTCATTGAGATACCTCACATAAAATCACCAATCAACCGAATGTTCGAAAATCCTGGTAATAGTTGTTCAAGGTCTGTCGCAAAAGAAACAGAACTTTATAAATATAACTGTTTCTAGTGGAGCCACCTATTGGTGGGTATATGAAATAAAAAGTTTGATCTCTTGTTGACATTTCGCAAAAATTTTAAGACTATTGGATAACTACAATCGATGTTATCGATCAAAAAGTGACAGCAGCTTTCATCGGTCGTAAAATGCATTTTGAACAAAAAGCAAATATTAAATTTTGTTTTAAACTTGGGAAAACGTTTACTGAAACATTTCAAATGATGAAAAAAGTTTATGGTGATCAGTGCTTATCCCGTAGTAATGTGCATGAGTGGTTTACGCGATTCCAAGAAGGTCGTGAGGACGAGAGCCATCACCGAAAAAAAGTCGTCCTCAGAAGTCAAAAATAAAGACAATGCTGATTTCTTTTTACTATTCCGAGGGTATTGTACACCGAGAGTCCGATATTCTCAAGAGCATTCCGAAAAATGACCTTAAACACTCATTTGAAATGCTAATTGACCAGGCTAAACGCTGTATCGATGCACAAGGAAACTTCTTTGAATAAAAAAATATAACTTTTGAAAAATATGAATTTTTTGTTGTTGTTTTTTTTTAACAGTCTTGTTTCTTTTGCGACAGACCTTGTATGGGAGCTAAGTCTAGTTTTCACCCAATTTTATCTATTTTAAGCAAAATGATATACTCTTATGAGTAAATGCCTTTTGCAATATATAGACAGCATCAAGTCACGCGGAAGTTCGGAAATCTATATATTAGGTAAATGGGGGCTCAGGAAAGTATACTCTCTGAATTTCAATCCCATACATTGACCGACATTTTCAGTCGAAAGCCAACTGTAGAAATTGGGGTCCACATATTCGGTATCTAAAAGCCGGAACAGGTTGTCATGAATATTGATCATAAAGCGTAATACTCTAAAGGCATTATTTGTGCAAAGTTTTATTCCGTTATATCAATTGCATCTTAGTACACTTGAAAGGAAAGAGTCGGATGGAATTTAAAGTTGTGACATATGGGAAGTAGGCATGGTTGTAGTCTGATTTTCGCACTGTGATATAATGTCAAGAGAGTACCATGAACTAAATTTTGTGAAAGATGAAATGCCAAACAATACTGAACAAAAATAACATGACAGCTTGACATGACTCACGCGTTAGCTGTCATAAAGGGCTATTGAAAAAAGTACCTCTACTTGGATCCGTTATATTTTCATAAGTAATGACACCGAGAGGAATCTTTGAAGCCCATTTAAAAAATCTCAATTACTCTATCATTAAATGTAATAATATAATATAGTTATTTAAGCTCTGCATATGTACATACTTAAAATTCATAAGAAAGTTCCCAGCTAAATTGGATCATTTTTTGGCAGATGTCAATTCTTCATAATATCAACTGAATTTAAAACGCAGATTGCCGTGTTAGCTATTGAATTATTTATTGCAAACTTGTTTACGATAAAACTGATATTCGGCAAATATTGTTGTTTTTGTTTTCATGTACAAAAACCAACAAAAAACTTCTGAAGTTATCTCTTGAACTTGTTTGCCAAACGAAAACTACTTAACTGCTCACATGCCGGCTTTCTACCTATCTTTCAACGCGGAAACAGATTACACCTCATATCTGCAGACGTATGTACTTGTATATATATATGCATACATAAATATGTGTGTACATACTTTCATATGAAGGTTGAATTTTTACTTCTCAATAGCTAGAAAACGTAATCAAAACAAATGGCGATTAGCAGAGAGGCACAACAAAAGCAAACAATACAAACAAAAGAACGAAATGAACTAATTTATACATATTTACGCACACGAGTAGGTCTGTAAGTACACAGGCCATACAAAAAACCATTGATTGTGAAGTATTTTCTATTCGCGCCAAAGCTGATACGAACATACACACACAGCTCTTTTCGTCATTTCCACGGTTAACATTCGCTGTTGACTCGGCGTCGATTGTCAAGCCGATCACATGAGCGCGCGCCACATAAACACCTCCACATGCTGGAACAACAAACAGCGCTGTCGTCATCAAAGGTGCTCGTCACTGCCGGCAGCATAGCAACACACATTCACCGGCACATTTCGCGCGCCGGCAAGTTCGTACGTGACAGAGGTAATGAAACTCACAGCCAACTGGTTGGCTGAAGCATCGCATTATAGACTCCCAGTACTTAGTGTTTTTTTTTGTTTTTGTAATTGCAAACAAAACGGAGTTGGTTAAGCGGCAGAGTGTGGCCGTGAAACTCCCTCACGATTCAGCCACATGTGATGGCAATCATCTGTAAAAAAAGCCTGAGTTAATGTGGCGGTATGCGAACTATGTACACGCGAGGCCTTTGTTTTGGTCAGCTGTTTTCTATGAAAACAAGAAAAGGCTTATCTATTGTTGTTGCTACTTGTTGATTGCTGCTAACACATTTCACTGTCAGCGATGCTTTGACATTGACGGCTAAATTTAAATTTGAGATCTGAAAATAGCAAAGTAGATATATACAAATATTTGTGATTTTTTTATTGACGGCTGCGCTTTCAGTGAAGGCGAGCGTGTTGACTAAGTGAAATTTGTACCAACAGAAAACGCTACAAATAGAAAATTCATAATAAATTTTTATTTTTTGAAGGGTCAAAAAAGCTTTATTTTAGCGCTTTCGAAATTGAAGCCAATAAATAAAAATATATTTTATAAATCCCTTTATTGGTAGTCCATGTTAAAAAATTTCCAAATAATTTAGTTTATATAGCCGAACTGTTAGCCCTTAGCAGAGTAAATCTAAGTTCGGGAACAGTTATGATTCTCCCAAATGTCATGGGAACGAAAAGTTTCCATACAAGAACTTGATTTTGATCGTTCCATTTGTATAACAGCTATTTGCTGTAGTATTCCCATATCGGTAGTTCTGACAAATGTAGATATTCTTAAACCACATATAATTTCATGTAATGCCCGAACATTGAACGCAGTGGGCGATGTGTCACGCGAACCGAGCTATTATTTTGATAATAAAGTTTCACAATTTGACTTCATACCGAATCATGGAGTCGCCAAATTGAACTCTGGCGGCTCCTTCTCTGCCCATATACCGACGAGGGAGTAGTGGGTAGGAAGTGCGGCAAATTCATCTTCAGACTTCCTGACTATTGCAGTGTCTTCCAAGCTGAGATTGCAACAGTTAAGGTAGCAGTAGATTTTTTGCTTCGGAGTGCAGCCTCCTTCAGAGAAGTGACCATCCACTCAGATAGCAGAGCAGCGACACCAACCTTGAGCTCATTAAAAGTGCGTTCAGGGTTGATCAAGGAGTGCCAAACCTTGCTATCAATATTACGGAGTGTCTTCCTGATAAAACTGGTAGAGGTCCAGGCCTCAGTGGAATCGCAAGAAATTTTAAAGCTAATGAGCTGAAGCTAGATAGCTGGGCGTCATGGAAGCTTGATCAGCGCGGGGCCACCATCGGTACATACGCAGTCGCAAAGGCCTTTTGATCGATCCGAAGAGATATAGTGATCTCTTTGCACTCAGTAAGGCTAGCTCTCCCTAGTTGTGGGACTTTTAACAAGCCATTGCCCTATTGGCGTCCATGCTGTAAGATTAGGAATCTTACCAGACGCCATCTGCAGAAGGTATATGGAAGAAGATGCGGTGGAAACAACTCAAAATTTCCTTCTTGACTGTCCCGCGTTTGGCAGGCTTAAACACTTAGGAGCGCAAGCTTTCAGACATCCCACCGAACTGACGGAAATGGAAATTAAACGTCTGTGCAAATTTGTATTGGAGACCAAGCGTTTTGTTAACTTTCGAATCCAGGAATTATTCTTTTCTATGGCTGCACAAAGGACTACTTATAGAAGTCCACATGCGATCTCTCTAGATCAGTCATCTAACCTAACCTAACCTAAGCGTGGTTCCGGAGTAAGTCTATTTATTATGAAATGGCAAACTAAATTGAGTACAAATCAAGTAACAGCTGTCAAAAGACTAACGTTTGTAGTCTTAAAAAACTTCCGTTTTATACTTGTGCATATATGTTTTACAGGGTCTCTGACGCCTCATTCTGCATGTTACAAATTTCGAGGTAAAAGCATTCGTTATTTTTACATTTTAATAATCGTTGGTTAAGCTGAAGCTCGTAGCTTCTTCAATTCGCTACGTTGCTAATACTGAACATGACTTATTCTACTCCACCTGAAGTTAAGAATTCTATCAAAAGACTTCCAAGATATCTTTACCTCACAATTGACAACAACATTTTGCCGACTCGTGTCGTAACGATCTATAAATAGGTCAGCGCAAAGTCAACATCGGTCACGTAGTGCAAACTCTATATCCAAGTGTCATTCCGACACGCACCTTTTTGTCGAATTACTCTACAGTCTCTGATTTTTTGTATCTAAATTCGAAAGCGTCTAAAAGCGCAAAATCTTTTTCGATTTTATAACAACACCAATATCAACTATCAGCAAGCTATAAACGTCCAATATCAGGCACATATTTTGTAGAAGCTACTAAAAGCCTTCAAGGAATTAATAATATAATTTTGTACGCTATAATCTGTTTTCCATCCACCCACTTAATTACTGTTTCAAATACTAAGTACAAAATGCCAGAATGTCTCACTGTTAAGCGCTTATGCCCCCGTCCACTTCAGCGTATTTTAATACGCATAGCTTTTCTTCTACTCAACGCTGGGCATTAAATCAAAAGCTTCGCAGATTATTCAACTTTTAAAGTATTTGATAATTTCAACTAACAGACAATCCAATTAATCGCGAAAGATTGCTTGTGCCTGCTGCTGTCTGTCGTCCGATCAGCGTTTCTAATTCAATTAATCATTGACGCTTCACTTCCTCCGGCATAAAAAAACAAATTCGCGTTAACAACTGCTGATAGCTTTTGTGTGCGCTTAATTATCTTTATTAAAATGATTATTAATTGGACAGCGATTGAAATTCGCCGACAACCTCCCACACGCTTTCAAAGCACACATTTATTGATGATATTTCGTTATATACATTCGCGAAAGCTTCTTCAAAATTAAGTGCATTTTACGGCTGCCATGTCTTGGCGCACAAAAATTCTTTCAATTACTCAGATCAAAGTTCAAGCATTACTCAAGCATTAAAAAGAAGTAATGAACATTTTGCAAACGTCGAAATTTCAAGCGACGTCGTGTATGTATTGCACACTCGCTCGACTCTATGAGTGCTGTCGCGGAATGTCAAAATGATATATACTATATACGAATAATCATTCGATTAAACAAAGATAAGCTTGTTGCGTTTTGTGAAGTTTAGTTTTAGACATAAATAATTAATTTTTTTAACGAAAGCAATGGTTTAATTTTAAAAATATTGAGGCGCGAAGTTTTGTTTCAAAGCGTGATCTTTGCACGTTTTTTTGTCCGACGTATCGCTGGTGGTTTGAGAGATTCCTACATTTCTCTATTCAATGGGAAAAACACAACTAAAAGTTGATTTCCTACTAATGAAAATGCTTATTTTTTCTATCGAAACTGCGCTTGATGATTACAAAACCTAAGTCATAACATACATTCCCAAAATGGAGTTGGCATCCATAAAAAATAGTCGAAATTAGACGATCCAATTGTAAACTGCCGCACAAATATGTTATAACCTGAAGAGAGTACATTAAGTGAGGTTAGGTTAGGTGGATCTATTAGGCCAATAAGCCACGCATAGACCAGTTGTACTTTGTGATACCAAATGGAGTACACTTACTAAGTTCAAAAGGAGTAGTCATCCGTTAGTAGCGATACTCCCTCCATTATATCATACCGTGAGGATCCCAGATGCTTAAAGCGTAGTCTTGTTAATGCGGGCTAAATGGACAAGAGATGCTCCTTTGTTTCCCTTATGTCCTGCTCTAGACACTTCCTGTAGTCTTCTCAATATGTCAGTCCCATTCTGCGGACGTGTGTCGCCATCAAGCTCCTACAATCGCTTCTATCGAGTGCCAATACGAGTTTTGTGTACTTCCGAACTATCGTTTTGCACCTGACTTTTGCAGTTTTACACTCAAGTAGCTCGTTACATCGGGTTTTGATTTTCTTTACCGTGCTTCTGTCGAGATCTTCGTAAAGACAATGCATGGGTTTCCCAAAGTTGATTACGTTTTTGGATGTTAGCTTTACCCCATTCTTGTCAATCTTGTCCACTATTTTAGTGTTCTCAATGCCTTTATAACCTGACACCCAGTCGAAGTGAAGTTGCTTGATTCTGGCAACTCTTTCCACTGCTGTCCTCTTTCTCAAGACGCTTCTGGCCGATAGGCGATACGAGGTTACTGCCTTGATTGCTGCTTGGCTGTCTACGTAGATGTTGACTCTGGAATTTCCTGCAGATGCATTAGAGGACAGTTTCGCCGCTCTCGCAATACCAAAGACATCAACTCGAAAATATACTGCAGTGGTCCGGAAACTTAAAAGGTTACCTTATTCCCAACTTTGGACAATATGTTCTCGCACAAACTCCATCATCCATTTTCGAGCCATCCGTATAAATGTTTCTAGTGTTCCGTGCACCTAAAACACCTTTACGCCAGCGAACATTTTCTCTGTTTACTTTGAACATTCTTTCCTGTTGAAAAGTGGGGTCATGTCGTCAGTTTTATATGTAATATACATATATAAAGTCTCCTGCAACCAGTAGTCGTCCGCCGTTAGGCAGTTTTTAGCGAAGAGATCTATAGGTGGCAGGTTTAGTACCATTTCAACAGCCGCCGTTGGAGTTGTTCTTAAAGCTCCAGCGAGCTTCTAAACTCTTTGCATTGTATTTGTATTTCCGTATTCTTCTCCGCCATACTACTGCACGGTAAAGCAGAATTGGTCTCAATAGCTGTGTAACACCAATGCATGAGAGAGAAAGAGAGTCCCCAGGTGGTGCCGATCATCTGCCGCCAGGTACATAAAGCATTGCTGGCTTTTCTCACTCTTTCTTTCACGTTGTGATTCCACAGCAGTTTGCTGTCCAAGACTACCCCAAGATACTTGGTGCGGTTCTTGAAATAGAGTTGTGTCCCATTTATCGAAGGGAACCTCCATAGAAGAATTTTGTGCTTTACTGTGAGCACAAACAGTTCATTAAGTTCGTCATGAAGTTTAAAAAGCCTAAAAGGAAACGACGGAGATCCTAAAAAATATACATATATACTAAAAATGATTATATTAAGCCATGTTCGCGCACTCTTCTACCAGTTTTTGAGATATCGATAGCACATTTTTCACCCAAAGAAGTTGCTCTTCTTCGAAACTGCTAATATCGGACCACTATTGCTTATAGCTATCATACATATCAAGTCCTTGCAAGAAATACTTTTTTAGAGCGCAAGATAGCCTCACGTAATTTATCACAGATCTTCGACTCGCACAATGGTATAATCTCCCAGGAAATTGTTCAGATCAGATCGCTATTGCTTAAAGCTGCCACTCAAACTGATCAATCAAAATCAAGTTCTCGTCGGAAAACTGGTTTATGTTTTCAAACTTGTAGTGCTCAAAATAGCCTTAAAAGACTCGAGGTTCAACTTAGCATGGAATTTAGTGCTTATCGTTCCCGCTAAAATTTAGACATAACCGGACTTTCAGTTACCAAAGCTCATTTTTATTACTACAGCTATCTTGATACTCCTCACCAAGCTACACTGGCTTGGAAAGTCTTCTGTAGCCACCTTCAAACGAGTGTTGAGTGATATTAATAATTTAAGAAATTTATTTGTGACACTTTCAAGAAAGTTTCTTATTGCCAGCATTGATCAAATTTGATGCGAATACATTACAGACGAGCACCATAGTCACGAACGTTTAATGAACCCGCAAAAACAATGAATATTCCCTCTATTTACTTCAATGGAATTGTACATGTGTTTGTGTCCAGCAGCGTGCCTGTGTTAGTGTGTTCATATACAATTTATGGCGACATTAAAGTGGGTGTAATTTTCCAATTTCAATCCATTTAATTCATAAACCAACCGAGCACCTATAAAGATAATACCAAATGCTAGCGTGTGTGTGTTTTATGTATGTTTGGTGTGTGTATGTGTGTAATATGAATTAGCAGCAATGGGCTACTAAACGGTAGCAGTGACCCAAGTCCAGACTACTTAAACTAGATAATAAACAATTTACCACTTAAATACACACACACACACACACATACAGTAATGGACGCTACAAATACGTTGACCGTTATGGGAGAGAAGATTTCACAATTCCCACCAAACCCATGATACTGAAATCTACACTTCTCTTAAATTGTATGTGCGCTGCTTAACTTGTCGATGCCCTAAAGCAAGTCTTGCGCGAATTGCGACGATAGGCACTTTAATGAATTATGACCTCTGGTAGCAAGGGCTTGTGCTGATTTGGAAACTTGTTTGGATATTGGGGGGTTTGGGGTTAATTCTTCAGATTACACACTAAAGCGGATTGATTTAGAGGGAGCCAAACAAAATGGAAAAGTCCTATTGTAGGAAAACGTTCTATGGACCTTGCTGTACAACTTTGTCTGCGGCACAATGCGTCTTAAACCGGTTTCGAGCCAGTGATTTTTAAGGTGAAGTTTTTTAGGGATTATAAAAATTTCTTTGCTGTTTTTTAAATATGCGAATGATAGTCGCTGTCACTTAATTCGTTGAACTATGTCAATGCCGTCGTATATCTCGTGCAGCTCATTGTTCCATCGAATGCGGTATTCGCCGTTGCCAATGCGCAAAAAATCATTAATCTTCTACAGAACCTTTTTCTGGAAAACTAGTAATACCAACCAATCAGATTTTGTCATTGTCCATGCCTCTGCACCACGGGGATGATAAGTGTTTCGTAAAGCTTGGGCTTTGTTCGTGGAGAGAGGACTTTACTTCTCAATTACTTAATCAGTTCGAAGTTGTACCTGTTCTTCTTCTTCTTTACTGGCGTAGACACCGCTTACGCGATTATAGCCGAGTCAACAACAGCGCGCCAGTCGTTTCTTCTCTTCGCTACGTGGCGCCAATTGGATATTCCAAGCGAGGCCAGGTCCTTCTCCACTTGGTCCTTCCAACGGAGTGGAGGTCTTCCTCTTCCTCTGCTTCCCGCGGCGGGTACTGCGTCGAATACTTTCAGAGCTGGAGTGTTTTCATCCATCCGGACAACATGACCTAGCCAGCGTAGCCGCTGTCTTTTAATTCGCTGAACTATGTCAATGTCGTCGTATATCTCGTACAGCTCATCGTTCCATCGAATGCGATATTCGCCGTGGCCAACGCGCAAAGGACCATAAATCTTTCGCAGAACTTTTCTCTCGAAAACTCGCAACGTCGACTCATCGGTTGTTGTCATCGTCCAAGCCTCTGCACCATATAGCAGGACGGGAATTATGAGCGTCTTATAGAGTTTGGCTTTTGTTCGTCGAGAGAGGACTTTACTTTTCAATTGCCTACTCAGTCCGAAGTAGGATCTGTTGGCAACAGTTATTATGCGTTGATTTTGAGGCTGACATTGTTCAAATAGATCAAATTACCTACGAGTTCAAAGTTATGACTGTCAACAGTGACGTGGGAACCTAGTCGCGAGTGCGACGACTGTTTGTTTGATGACAGGATAGACGCGTGTTGAAGCCAATGAAATCAATATCATCGGCGTACGCCAGCAGTTGTACATTTTTGTAGAGTATTGTAACTCAGCTCTCCAGCTCGAATTATTTTCTCCTAGAATATATTGAAAAGTCACATGTTAGGGAGCGGCCTTATCTGAAACCTTATTTGGTGTCGAACGGCTCGGAAAGGTTCTTCCTGATCGCGACGCAGCTCTTGGTATTGCTCAACGTCAGTTTACACACGGGGATACAAAATCCAGACATAGCGAATTTGAATAGCTCGGCCGACAAACCTTCGACCTCGGCGGCTTTTTTGTTCCTCAGACGTGTATTTCGAATTCGAACTTTTTCACGGTCGGTCAATTAAACGTCCGCTCCATCGTCAGCGATTGGGCAATCGGGTTCACCTTTTCCTGGCTTGCTTTCACTGCCATGCAGCAAGCTGGAGAAGTGTTTCCTACAAAATTTCAGCATGCATCAGGCACTAGATCACCTCTGCGGGTTCTACAAAAGTATGCTCTGGTCTTGAAATCTTCTGTTAGTCGCAACAGTTTTTTGCAGAGTTTTGGAAGATTTCCTCTGTCACCCAGCTGTTTAGGCCTGTCAGGCTATACGACTCACGCGTTATTTCACAAAATTAAATCAATATCATCAAATAACAGTCAGAAATCGGCAGCTTATTATACTTACCGAATGGACAGCAAAGGAAAAATGGCGAAATAGAACTCGTGTTACTAATAAAATGTGCTCCTCCTGAGCTCAAGAAACTCCCCTACCATTTATGCAAAAACAGAATGATATTGTGAAAGCGCAAATACTGCCGGCTGTCCAGTGATGACTAAACTTTCTTGAGGCTACACTTCGGCAGTGCAACGTAAGGTAATAAGACAACTCACCCTGATAATTACGAAACGAGGTTGCCTCCCTTGCAAGCTCATCTATGCTACAATATCCAGCGATGCCGCTAAGGCACGACAACCTATGAGTCTCATCAAGAAAAAGCTCAATGTTGACTGGGTATTCTATATATGTAAGTATTTTTGCGTGTGTGTGCGCCTTGTTGGAACAGTGGCGCACCCGCCTACGCCACACGCACCCGGATATCCACTGCGTTGCCAACTATTCATGAGCAAGGTGCACCGTATGTATGATAGTTCGTGCTTTCGCCGTCGTTCATGAGAATTGCTAATGTGTTTGTTTCAGCGCTGCATTGTTTTATGCTTTTGTTGGTGTCACTGTCGTTGCTGGCGGCTTATGGTACTGAAATTATAGCATTAGCTTATAAATACTAGACACGCTAGCCAACCAACGGCCGCACTAACTAACTAGCTAGTAAACTAACTCACCGATACACACATAGACATTAACTACACACGAACAAACACACGCACACATGCAAATGAGCACAGCGGCGTGCGCGCAAAGTAACGGTATGGCGCAACAGCTGAATTAAACCGCTGCCGCACCACTTAGCTCCTTAACCACATTCAAGTAGTAAACACTGATGCATTCAGCTATTTAACCATCGAGCCACTCAGGCACCACTTTTCCAATTCCGACAAATTTAGTCGTATGTCGGAGGTCAAACGGAGCAGAAAGCGGCACTTGAGCAAACTAAACGAACGGGAACGCGCAAAACGGCACAAAGCAACACAGGCCACGGTGTAAAGTGTGTGTGTGAGAGCGCCAAGTGCTGAGCGTAGAGTGTCCTTAAAGGATATGCCAGCTGTTGTGTTGTGGCGCACACGTACATATTTATATATATATGTATATATGCATACAGCAGGCAGGCAATTAATGTCTGCTGTGCCATAAAATCCAATGTGAATTAAAAAGTAAAAATGAAATGCTTAGCAATAACAGAAACAAGTGCATTAAAATGAAATAAAATTAAATACAAAATAAAAAGTGAAAGAAATAGCAAAGCGAAAAGGCAGTGAGCACGCTAGCTGGCAAGTGAGTGAGAATAAAAATAAAGTGTTGCTGTGATGTCATGCGATTTGCGCGCGCACAGCAAGGACAACGCGCAAAGCAAACGCGACAGCAAGGCCGAGTCCTTGTGCATGTGAATGTGTATGTCGCTAAATATATATGTATGTCTCGAAATATATATGTGACCATGTGTGTGAAAGTGTGCATTTGCCAACTGGTGGCTAAGCGCTGCCAAGGCGTCTAAAGTGTATGAAAATTTAATGCAATGTCGCTAATGTGGCACGTTAAACTCGAGTAACCCAATCCAACAGTAATAAACATACATACATATATGTAAAAATATTAGAGTGCTGTGTGTGTAAGTAAATATTTCGCAAAAAAGTTTCGTCTCCTACCATCGGTGCCTTCGTTTGCCTTGAAATTCGCCAAGCAAAGTCAAGTTTGCCTTTATATATGTATGTGTATGTCTATGTGTTATATGTGGCCAGGATATGCGCAAAAGTTTTGCATGTTGCCACACTTCATGCTGTTTTCTTCGCAATTTCTTTTGGATCAATAAGCTTGAATGCGTGTGCGTAGCCAATAAAAAAATGAAAGCAAAAGCAGTGAAGAAGTGAAGCAAAAAAATAATAAATCCATTAGTGTTGCCAAGTGTCATCGCCTGCACTGTCATCGCCGCCGCTGAGTCCTTGCAGCATTAAATGCCTAATCAAACACAAATTAAATTGCGTTATTTTCGTTTTTTACTCATGTCCTGCGTCCTGGGACACGCGTTTGGAATACGCCACTGCATATGAGCATTGCTACGCGTGTGTAAATGCCGGCGTGACACCCTGTATTTATATGCCATTTATATGCCGTGCCCACTTTTCAACGTTTTTGCCGTTCGCCGTTATTGCGTTGGTGTTTGTGTGTATGTTACGTGGCAGCATATGAATGCGGCAAACGCTTAAGGACGCTTCTGCGCTAAAAATAAAGCTTTGCTTGGCGCCACTGGCGCAATCCTTGAAAGTGTATAAATATTTTATACATATATGTGTGTGTACAAAATGTGTCAAAGAGTTTTGCAATAAAGTGTCTACCTTTACTTGTCATGTGCCGTGAAGTATGCAAACACTGCAATTAGTTTGCGGTGAATGTTCCGGGAAAGTAATAAAACATTGGTGCCGTTATAAAAAGTTATTGGAAAACTATAAATAATAAAATGCAGAGTAATGAGACCCATTAATGTGAAAATATTCGAAAGAAGTAAGGAAGTGCAAGGGACCTTTTTAGGCTTCTTTAAAGGAACTTTTTTGAAATTTTTGTCTATTAACAACAAGACTTAGAGTTCAAGCTTCTATAAGCAGAGTGAAAACGATGACATGTGTGTTGAAGGGTCACGATACCTGTTTAGTGAGAGAGATCTTCTATCAGGCGACATTATTCTTTTTCTTTTCGTACAGGAAAATTCAGAATTTATATAAATTATTTATATACAATTTGTTTAGGATAAATTTTTGAGACTAGGATATTCTTCAAACAAAGAAATAAAATTATGATTAATATTACTCTCCACAGACGCATTATTTATAGCTTAAAAAAGTATACAAAGATTTTTTTTTAACTTGATTTTGATTTGCCGATTTGTATGGCGACTATATGCTTTAGTGTTTCATCTGAAAAATTTCTTCCGAAATCTTCAAATGAAAATTTATTCTTTCTGTTATTTGTCAAAAGTTATCTACATCAAATTTAATAATAAGTATAAAGTGTAGATTTGAAGGGAACTGCCGACATAATAAGTAGGTAGCAACAAATATATGAAAATACGTTTTCCTTTTTTCTTTTTGCCCATATTTTAAATTCTGCTTCCTAAAAAATATGTGCCTCCATATGTACATATATGCGCGGATGTTTATCTCAATAATATGCTTTACTCGAAGATAAAAACTTATAAAGAGCGTGATTTGGTAAAATATAAAGGATGATCCATTCCCTGTTCCCTGTTTTTTTAAGGAAAAAATACAGAAGCTTCAAATTTGATGCAGAATTTTTATTATCATTCGAAAGAATATTCTTTGGCATTTATTTTTTGAAGATTATCTCTTTGAAATGTTTGCCGCGGCTTCGTCTCAGATGGTGCATACGTTGAGTTCAATTTTCCATGAGCATTTCGTCTGGTAACTGGCGAATGTTTTGCTCTAAGATCTGAATCGACGCGGAATTGTAAGCACAGGCTTTATACTTTACATATCCCCATAGCAAAAAATCTAACTACATCACACGATCTTGGTGACCAAACGACCGGCCTAAAGCTTGAAATTATCTGCTCACAGAGGTGTTGCCTCAATAAATCCACTGAATGCTGCCACCAGACGTGTGGTCTTGTTGAAACCAAATATCGCCGAGATCACGAGATTCAATTTGAGTCATTAAATAGTCGGTTATCAAATTGAAATAACAGTCGCCATTGACGGTTGCGTTCTCACCCGCATCATTTTTGATGATTCCACCCATCCAAACTGTGATTTTTTCTTGATAAAATGACTTCTTTTGAATTTCTTCAGGTTACTCTTAGTCCCAAATGCGGTTATTATTCTTGTATACATACCTCTTTAGCCAGGAATGGGTCTCATCGCTGAAAAAAATTTGGTTCGAAAACGTCGGATATTCTTGGAACTTTTCAAGAACCATTTCAGTTCTCGCACAAGTTGTGTTTTGTATGCTTTCAATTTAAGATCTCCACGTAAAATGCGCTAAGTCGTTTCATACGTCAGTCGGAGTTGCTGCGAACGGCGCCGAATCGACTCTCCACGGTTTTTGTGTACACTCTTAGCTACGGCTGGTATATTTTCTTCACTGCGTGCTAGACGTAGTCTACTCGGTTAAATATTAACCAGTAATGAATGCCGGGTCTCAAGAT
The DNA here is from genome assembly GCF_023373825.1 of Bactrocera dorsalis. Taxonomy (NCBI): domain Eukaryota; kingdom Metazoa; phylum Arthropoda; class Insecta; order Diptera; family Tephritidae; genus Bactrocera; species Bactrocera dorsalis. The sequence goes on from NC_064307.1 coordinate 34,508,059, forward strand.
GGGTGATGGTGTTGCGAATAGTACGCTCAGTAGGTCGATTATGTTGCCCATAAGTTGAGCGAAGCGCGAAACACATTTTGTACCGAATGTAAATTTTCGAAATAAAATGAAACGATTTTAAGTCTTTCCATGGTAAATTGTATTGGGTACCGATTTCTACCCATTTGCGCGTTAGACGAAATAACTTGAAGGCACTATTTGTGCTAGGTTTTATTCTGATAACTTCGTTGATGTTTGATTTGTATTGTGTATGCACAATTGAGCTACGATCTCATAACGGCCATCGATTTGAACGTAACCCTGGTCAGTTCCCAGCCGCAGGAATATATCCCAATCGAATGCAGTTCACACAGATGGCTAATTGCATGACAGAGTGACAGCTCGGTGGAATGCTGATGTAATTTCATCAGGCCCAGGGCACTTGAATACATTGAAGGCTCGAAAATAATGAGCAGTCCAACTTAGGCACCCCAAGTAGAACCAGTTGAAGTATTACTCGAAAGGTGAAACTTATCATCGAGGATTAGTTTAAGGTTGTCGTGACAGCTTAAAGTCCAACTACCATTGCTATTTCGTTGGTCACGAGCTCTCTAGGGAAGCTTTATAAACAGTGCTGAAGACTTCGACGCACTTATCCACCGCTTGGGGGGAGAGCAAGTATTTTTTTTTCGAAATTTCAATTTCCCCATTTTTGGAAATACTTTGAGAGGAAAGACGTGATTTTTTGAGGAAAAATTATGAAATAAAATGAATAATGAATAAAATGAAAAAAATAACAATTTTGGAAAACAACTTCATCTGTGGTGTTAGTGGATAGTGTTCAAAATTTCAAAACTCGAAAAAGTGAATTAAAATCGTGCATTGTGGGAAAAAATATCGAATGTAAAGCATTCATGGGACAATTACCAAAATACTCAAAACTTATTCACTTTGCTCCAATCAATCCAATCACTTTGAAATTTCATATTCATTTTTAAGATATTATTCGAGAAAATTTAAGAACTAAGTTAAAAATTTTTGTATGAAACTATCAATTTGGTTGACTATTTATGCTCAAGTTAAATATCTGGTATATTGGATTCAATATTGGTTTAATCACTTTAGGTTTTGAACATTAACTTCATATGTTGCCTTTTCGTCGAAAATTAAATGCATAAGAGAGACTTTGAATTAAAAGCTCATATGGGAGTTTGAGATGGGGAAATTGAAGTACGAGCAAAGCAAAGTTAGAAAAATTAAGTTTGGAAGATAGGTAGAAGATATTCTTTGTCATAAGTTGCTTTCTTTATCATTATGAAAATATCTGAGAGGTTTGTTCAAAAACTATAATTTTGTATTTCTTAAATAAGTGTTTATTAGTTCATGAATATCTCTATTGTTCTTTTCAAAGTAATCCCCATCCGATAAGACATACAGACGCTTAGCAATTATTACATATAGTCCTACCAAACTAAAAAAAATGTAGCATGCCTTCCTGATAATATTGTGCATGAAAATTCAAAATTCGCGGTACTATGTATTTATACAAACCTTGGAATTATTTGCTATTGTGTGAAACAATAAAACATTCACAGACACAAATATAACATAATTTGAAATAAATACATCAAAAACAAAATAAATTCAAAAAGGTGCTGTGTAGAAAAGTTTTGCAATCTGAGCAGTTAATAGTACATGTATTTCTAAAACGTACGTGCAAATTTTGATCGCTCTCAAGCATATTAAAAAATTAAAATTGTAAATAACTTAAAAATACCTAAAAAATACCAGAAATAAACAAAAAGTGCCTAAATACAAATATGATAATCATTTCGTAGAAATTTATGTCTAAATACCTCTACATATGTATGTGAAAAAAGAATAAAAGCAAAATCATGTAGGGGAAAATGGCGAATATTTTAATATATTTTATACATCAGTGACTAGTTCATGGTTATACTCGTACAAACTACGTATATGTATGTATGTATGTGCTCTCAATTAGTAACGCAAATGTTATGTTTTTACAAGAATTTGAAATGCCTCAGCAAATAATAAATGTAAACAAGTGGTTATTTCAGAAAAACGCAACAATTCTAATTTGCGGTGAGTCTAGTGTCCTTTGCTTTAAATCTGATATTCGATTGAGTACTCGTGTATGAACATGTGCTTGAAAAGCCGCAAACGTGCAAAAAAGCGTTGAGTACGCCACCGCTATTTGACGATGGGTTATGTAAAGTGAATTCAAGGAAAAGTTATTATAACCTTTTTAACTAAAAGTAGGAGAAAGGACACTAATTTTGATTGCATAAAAATATCTTGTGTAGTCGAAAAAGTTTTTTCGTATTTCTAATCAAACTTCAACTTATTTTTTTATATTTATAATAATAAATAAATAAACAAATATGTAGCAGTTTGCTCGCTGGAGACATAATTCCATCAGTGTAAATCGAAATTTCCATTACGGAAGCGAGCGAACCATTGTTGTGCTACATGAACTATAGGGGCGTTAAATCGCATGATCTTCGCGACCATTTGACTGAGTCATTTCTCCATACTAAAGAGTCGCCAAACTTTACACGCAATGTGTCCATGGTTAGACAGGAAACATGAGGCGACGCACCGGGTTGTTTGAAAGAGAGATCCTCAGCGTCGATTTCATCAAATTCATGGGAAAAAAGTCGGTCAAAATGATCGTAACGGCATTTCTGGGCGCTTTTTTAGGAATGAAATTGCGTTTCCCAAACCACACAGGGATTTGACTCACCGCAATATGTGTAATTTTATTTGTTGATGAAGCCATTGAGCCGAAAATGGGCCGCATCTGAGAAAATAATTTTTACTATGCACGTGGATTTATCAATTTTTCGGAGAACCTGAATTCGCATAGTAATCTTGGACAATTTCTATGCGTTGCACGAAAGTGAAACGTGACTTGATGAGAAGGCAAACCTTACTGAACACAGTGACAAAATTGTAAACAAATCCGTAAGCAAACATGGCCGTCACAAGCTGTCAAAATCACGTCATTCCTTCGGGTAGACGCTGCATATTTTATAGGGTCTCCGTTCGACGTTTCCTTCTGGGAGTCCTCTTTAAACATAGTCTATCAATAAAATCGAATCGGCTTCAATCAACTTCTTTGTTGAAAGTTAACAAGAAATATAAAATCCTTGTACCCAAAACTGTTCGGTTGTCATATACTTCAGGGCGTATGAGTAACTTTCAAATACTGCTTGCTTGTGATGGACAGCAGGACGTATGAGTAACCTTCGTATATCCCAGCAACTTTTGTGTACACAAATGCGGTTTTTAGACAATAAGGCATACCTTAAAAGGAAAGGACTATATTGTTTCGATATCATCTTTGCCTTTCGATTTATAAACTATAAAGTGAACTAAAAATCATACGGAATTTAAAATTCTGATATATGGTATACACTACGATTTTGCATTTTCACAGTAAAACATAAGAATTCCGGGTTAATGTATATATCAAATTTGGTTGATTGATTGGTTGTAGTAGTTTCTGAGGTATTAAATTTCGTCACAGAGTCTCCAGTGCCACATCCAATGTCCAATTATGATATCTTCGTTATTTATTTCGTGAGTTATCGCATTTTTAGTAGTTTTCGAAAAAGCGCTTTATGAAGGGTAGATGACATTATCATTCAATATTGCGCATTTTCAAACTGCATGAATGCTAAAAGCATTTGTTCTCAGCTAGTGTGGCTGATTTAACTTTAGTGATTTGGTTTTAGTGTACTTTAAGCCCATCAAGCGACAGGACTAAGTACATTTTTTTATACTCTCGCAACAAAGTTGCTAAGGAGAGTATTATAGTTTTGTTCACATAACGGTTGTTTGTAAGTCCTAAAACTAAAAGAGTCAGATATAGGGTTATATATACCAAACTGATCAGGGTGACGAGTAGAGGTGAAATCCGGGTGTCTCTCTGTTCGTCCGTCTGTCCGTCCGTCCGTCCGTGCAAGCTGTAACTTGAGTAAAAATTGAGATATCATGATGAAACTTGGTACACGTATTTACTGGCTCCATAAGAAGGTTAAGTTCGAAGATGGGCAAAATCGGCCCACTGCCACGCCCACAAAATGGCGGAAACCGAAAACCTATAAAGTGTCATAACTAAGCCATAAATTAAGATATTAAAGTGAAATTTTGCACAAAGGATCGCATTAGGGAGGGGCATATACTAAGTTTTTTGTACATATCTCGGAAACTACTATAGCTATGTCAACCAAACACTACAGAGTCGTTTCCTTCAGGCATTTCCATATACAGTTCAAAAATGGAAGAAATCGGATAATAACCACGCCCACCTCCCATACAAAGGTTATGTTTAAAATCACTAAAAGTGCGTTAACCGACTAACAAAAAACGTCAGGAACACTAAATTTTACGGAAGAAATGGCAGAAGGAAGCTGCACCCAGACTTTTTTTAAAAATTGAAAATGGGCGTGGCGTCGCCCACTTATGGACCAAAAACCATATCTCAGGAACTACTCTACTGATTTTAATGAAATTCGGTATATAATATTTTCTGAGCACCCTGATGACATGTACGAATTTTTGTGGAAAAATTGTCGTGATCGGACTATAACTTTTCAAGGTCCCTGATATCGAACACGAAGAACTCAGTGCCTAACCTAACCTAACATAATTTTTCCCCGAAAATATCGGTAAATCTCTCAGAATTTAATTTTAATTAATTTTGCAGGAAAATAAAAAAATATGTAAATGACGGATAATGAAATCTCGATTATCACTTTATCATGCGAGAGTATAAAATGTTTGGTGACACCCGAACTTAGCCCTTCCTTACTTGTTTAAACTATCTTTATACATTGAATTCAACTCGTCGGATAGTAAAATTGTGATCATAAATCGGGCACCAATCTAATATTGCCCTAAATCGGGAGTAGGAGTAGATGTAAACATTTTTCTATCAACACAAAAAAAAATATTAATTATCATGGTTTAAAAGAACTAAAAAATTTATTAATAAAGCAAGTAGGAACACGACGTCTCTCTCGACGTAAGAATTTGACTTGCCGGTATTTTGGCCCATTCACGGACTAACTTTTTTCAGCATCTCAAGACTGGTGTATTTTTTACTTCGAGCGTTGCTCTCCAAAATGGCCCAGAGAGAATAATCCATTGGATTCGCATCTGGTGAATTTTAGAGCCATTGTGTGGTCGTAATGAAGTTTGGAACGTTGTTTTTCAGCTATTCTTGGTTCACTCGCCCTTTGTGAGACGGTGCTGAGTCTTGTTGAAACGTCCATGGTTTGCGACCGAAATGTTTATTTGCCCACGGCTTCAAAGCAGCCTCCAGAACACTTTCCCGATAATTTGTCGCATTTACTTTGACGCCAGGCTCGATGAAGATAATTGGGTGCGCCCATTTGCGGTGACAGTGGCCCAAACCATTATTTGTGGCCGGTGGCCAACCGTTGACTTCGACTGTCGTATGAACGGTCGGTAAAGTAAACGCTATCGTTTTAAGAGTTTACGAATTGCTCAATTGGAAAAATTTTTTCGTCGTCAGAAAACACAATGTTTGGAATTTGACCGCTTTCGGCCAAGCGAAGCAACTGCTTCGCTCTCTCAAGTCTTACTTGTTGCTGCTTCGGTGTGAGATCATGGGCCTTTTGGAACTTGTAAGTTCCGAACTTTGTAACTGATAACTCAATGATGTTGGATATGCACACTGGAAAGTGAAAGAATCTAAAGGAATATGAAGTTGTGTTATATGGGAAGAAGGCATGGTTATGCTGTTCCTGTATCCAATTTCGTACAATAACATAGAATGTTAAGCGCTGGATTTCGTTAAAATCGATTAAGTTGTTCAAGAGATATACGATTTCATATAAAGATGGGAAGAGATAGGCCCTTTATCCAATTTGTACAACTGATTTCACAAAGCCCTTCAATAGTGTGTGTGGTTATTACCAAATTTTACTCTCACACGGTATGCTAAATGCTAAAAATATGTAAACTAAACCGTGTTTAACAATTTTTAGCCCATTAAATAATACGCCCATCTACAGTACCGATCTCACAAGAGTACTAAGGAATATATTTAAGAAGATACATAAAGGTATGTATCTCAATTTTGACTCAACTTGTCGTTTGCACGAATAGACCAACGGATGGACGGATGGACAGACTGTTATTCGGATTTCAAATCGTAACATCATCCTGATCATTTATATATTTATATCTCGGTTATTTTGAGTTAATACAACCAACCGTTAGGCGAACAAAATTATTATACTCTCCAACAACATCTTGCGAGAATATAACAACGTGCAATAGAAAAATGTGATTTGCTTTACTAAACGGCTATTTATTTTGAAAAATTTGGTATTCCCTTAATCCGTAATCTCTAGGACGATCTACGCAAAAAAATGTTTGTTGGTGAGGAAAACTTCTATGCTTAAAATTTTCTCAAATCCGAAATCCAAGTAAAACTTGATGATGATTTTGATGATAATAACAGAGAGACTCGTAAAAAATTTATTTTTTCTTAAAAGAAATTTCAACTTCAAAGCTGCTTAAGAAAGGAATTTGTATTTAAAATCTGTTATTGTGTAAAAATTCAAAGTCCATCGATCCAGCTGTTTTGGAAAAGCTTTTCTCAGTAACTTAAAAAATAGCGTTGCTATAAAAAAAACATTTCAAATTTGCGAAGCGACTTAATTAAGAATTCTTACAAATACGCTGTAACTCCGAAACGAATGCCCAGAATAACTTTAAAATTTCGAAGAAACTTTCAAATATAATCACATCGATATATAGGCATAAAATATAGATCTTTACTAGTATAAAGATAACAAACATTACAATTAAGAACAAACAAGAAGGTTTCTAAAATAATTATATCCAAATAATTCAAAAGTGTCGGTAACTGATAAAATTAAAAACACGTATTCCTGAACTTTGTCTTTGTTCATAACTTTAAAATTCTTAATTTATCAAAATCTATGTCGTCCCACTAAAAATAAACCCCATTGCCGCAATACAGTTGTTCCAACACTTTTTCCAATCCTCGAAACAGCTCTTAAAGTCAATTTCCGGAACAGCTTTCACTTTTAATGTTTTCAACTGTCTTAAAACGGTTTCCCGGAGCAGTCGTTTGAGTTTGCTGAATAGCCAAAATTTGTGGCTCGATATTGGTGAAAAATTCGGGAAGAATCAATGCCGTATTCGAGGATGCATAATCGTGGTGCAAGCACCAGAATTGTCGGCCCATAGATCCTTCCTCTTTGTACGATCAGCTTCGCCAAATGCCGCATAGTATTGTAATAGCCTCCTTGTTGACAGTTTGGTCGGTCGGAAGGAGTTCGGAATTCACCAAACCTCCATAATCAAAGAAAACTGTCAACATAACCTCGATTTTTTATATTTTATGTTGTTATGTTTATTGTTGATGGCCTTTCTGATGTGGTTCGTTGTCAACGCGTACTTGACCCTCTTTGAATAAATTTTATCAATCAAAAATACTTGCTGACTACAAATAATTATCACTGAAGGCCTTTTCCTGAACATTCTGAACATTTTTCCGTCAATTTGGGTTCTTCCTTAAGTTCACTCATTTGGAACAAGTCTTCAACAACTATATTACGGTTATAACTCATATCACCCTATTTGAAAACATTTTCTCATTTTCTAAGAAAAATGTCCTCTCATTACCTGGCTATTATCACTGATATGGTCAAGGTCAGTGAATTTAGCACTTTGAAAAAGAAACAAGCTCCAATGGAAACGGAAGTGTATGCATTTCATCGAAATGAACAATTATCGATGCAACTCTTGTAACATGCCACATGCTATAAGCAGCATGCAATATGCCAGTCATCTTGAGTAATGCTACCTACCACTAGAAAAGCTTTCCTACTCAAAATCAAAATCATCAACTTGCTCCTGCTCTTGGCCGCATTACTTGTGGTTTACGAACTTCGCTGCCGATTCACATCATCATCAGCAACTTGCAAACTCAGCTTCACTCATCTCATGGCCATCAAGAACTAAATTCAACTCAACGCCACCTCATGATTGCAATGAAAGTACCAAGTGTTGCACACATAAAGGATTTTACTCTTTCCACCTTTGCGGTTGCCAAGCGAAACTTTCCAAAAATATCTTGCGAAAGTCCCACAAACATATCCATATATGTACATATGTATGTATATATTTCCAATTTCAAACGAGCTCTGATGATATAATTTCAACATATGTATAATATATATCACAGACATATATTTGCCCTAAATAACCGTAATGCAATTTTAATAGAAAAATGTCAAAAATTGAGAATAACTAATGTTTGCTGCTTGCTAACTCGTATAAAATGCCACACGAAATGAGCGAATTCTACGAAAACTTACAACTCAATTACCTGGGAAGTTGATGAAAGCATTCGGTGATTTTGGCATGAATGACATTAAACGGAATGTTCTCCTGTGTTGGCAGTGATACGAGTATAAATTACACTGCTCCAACAAAACTGTCAGTTCAATTTGGTGCTTCATCCAGCAAAGATTCATGCAATGATGCTTTTTGAGAGTATTTGTGAAGAAAAGCACTTGACAAATAAACGTGTATCAGAGTTAGGATATATAGCAATTATCAAGAAAAAAGCAAAAAACCTTAACTACGGCCGCACGGAAGCTATAATACAACTTACAAATACAAAAGATTGATTCCAATCGTTCACTTTCTTCGGAGAATGCATTATTGCCTCAGGTAATCTTCTTCTTTCTCTGTTTTCGCCGTCTTCCTCTGCTTCCCTCGGCGTATACTGCGTCGAATACTTTCAGAGCTGGAGCGTTTTCATCCATTCGGACGACATGACGTAGCCAGCGTAGTCGCTGTCTCTTAATTCTCTGAGCTTTGTCAATATCGTCGTATATACAGCTCATCGTTCCATCGAACACGATATTCGCCGTTGCCAAAGCTCAAAGAATCATATATCTTCCGCAGAACATTTCTCTTGGTAACTCATAACGTCGACTCATCAGATGTTGTAATCGTCCAATTGCCTACTCAGTTCGAAGTAGCACTTGTTTACAAGAGTTATTCTCCTTTTCGTGATGTCAAAAGCTGCTTTGAAATCGGCGAAGAGGTAGTGTGTGTCGACCTCCTTTTCATGAGTCTTTTGCCAGATTTAGCGCATGGTAAATATTTGGACAGTTATTTATTTGCCAAGCCCAGAGCACACTGATAATGCCCAATCAGTTTTTTGAAGGTGGGCTTTGATAGTGCAAACAGCACGCTCGTTAGAGCCTTATATCCGATGTTTCGTCAGACCATATTCTACAAAGAAGCTGATGCCTAACTCTTATCAGTTCTTCACCGTCGTATTTGAAAGGCTCAGACGGCAATCTATCGGCCACCGCCGCTTTGTTGTGCTTCAGATGGGTAATAGCTGTTCGAACTTCTTCATGGTCCAACAATGGAATATTTACAAGAGTATGCTCCGGTCTTGAAGCCTTCTGTTAGTCGCCGCATCTTTTTATAGAATTTTCAAGCATATATAGCGATTAAAACAAACTTACGTTCTGCTGTAATTTACTCCTACACTTCTTGTAACCACCACCTTTTTTGAAATTGGGGTTAGCTTATTGACACAAGAATTCGGTAGACTTAAGTCTATAGATCGATGTGGCGACTCGAAAACTTCAAAAGTATAGTATCTTCCAGTTTTACAATAGTCCAGTATCCTTTGTTTAAGCCGTCTCACCTCATGAATTCGCAAATTCGTTGATCTCATCATTGCTTTTTCCATAGTCGCCGGTGAATTGGGCGAACTTCGTCTAAAATCAAGCGTCTGCTTCTGTTTTGAAAATTTGTTTGTGAAATCAAAACCAAATTTTCGAATTGAAGTCTGAACTGCTTCTTTCCATAAAAGATGTAGAGGATCTGTAGAACCAAAGACTTTTGTAATAAAACTTGGGAGAGTTAGGTTAGGTTAGATGGCTGATATACTTAGACACTTACACTCTCATACACAGTACTTTCAGTACTTCAACAGCCAGCAGAAAACACCCCTATAGTAGGATAACAGTTATCGGCAAAACGCTCTGAACTTATCAGAAATCCGCTTAGGTGTTTTATATACATTTTTACAATTTCAGCTGGATGTTTAAAAGTGTGAGATGCGAGTTGTTTTCACCTTGATCTGACAAAAGCAGAACTTTCGAGGAAGAAGTGTTAAGATGATGCCATCTTATCTTCCTTCAAGCAACCGAAACGACTGACATTCGGTAAGATGATCTTCGAAAGGAGGACCTTGCAAAAAGTTCATTAGATCCCATGCACTTTACCTAGAGACCCAGCAGAGTTTTGTAACTACACAACTGCTGGTAGTTGACCAACGCTTGATGAGCTGAAGTGAGGACAGTAGTGAACCACAAGTAGCCAACGGAGCTCCTTCCTACCCATTCCCCTTGCGCAGTCATTGAGGCTGAAATACCATACCTATCCTATCAAGCTCATTAACCTTACAGTTATATCTGCAATACCGCTGTATCTAAACTAGTATAATCAAAAAATTAATCCATGCTAGAGAAAAGGGTCAGCAAAGTTGTGCCTATATTATGGTATAGCTGCCTAAATATCGGCTTTGACATTCACTACTGTGAAAGAGGTCGCGCTCCAAAGCTGGAGAGCTGCTGCTACCTTTATGGCAGTCACCTTCGCTTTGAAGACGCTGCAGTGTTCAGGACGGGAGTCGTTCTCTCCCATGCCTCTTCGTTACTATTTGAAAGGGTTACTACCCTCCAGCAGTGGTGGGTCCACGAGAGAGTTTTGTATGCCAAAGTAAAGTAATAACTAAAATACTTTGCTGGGAGCACATACATTAAGTAATTTTTGCCACATAAATCACTCAAGCATTGAACGCCCTAGTTAGAAACTTCACTCAGATTTTAATTTCCTTTTAATTATACTAATAAGAATTCGGCAAACTTTTGTTAAATATGCTTGCGTGTATATAGTATACCGTTACTATGTACAAAGAAATTCAAATGCTTATGTCACTCAGTCTCAGTCTTATGCAATCTTCTCTCCTGCCTTTGGCAGGGTTATGAAGAGATTATAGTAATGGATATATACATATATACATACATATATATGTACATATATATACATTGTCTCATTAGTGTCATACACAGACCTCCAGCATGTAGCATCCAAACGATTTGCGAATCTGCGTCTAAGTGCAGTCATTCCCTCACGTAAACTCTACACGCGTGAGTGCCGACCGCGCTTTAATAGCTCACTGCATCATTTTAATGATGATTTCAGAAAATTAAGAAACCTTAGCGCTGAGATATGTACGAGTATACTTAAGAACAAATATTCAATAGCTATAGCAAGAAAGATATGTAAAGGGTGATCCATTTCTAGGTTCCCTACTTTTTTTTAAAGAAAAACGCAGAAACTTCACATTTAATGGGGATGTTTGTTATCATCCGAAAGAACATCCTGTGGCATATATTTTTTGTCGCGGCTGCGTCTCAGATGGTTGTTCCGTTGAGTACAATTTTTGATGACTTATGCGAGTATTTCGTCCGTCTGGTAACTGACGAATGATGCGTGTGATGTTTTGCTCGAAGGCCTGAATCGAAGCGGGAATGTCCGCAAAGATTTTGGAGTTTACATATCCCCACAGAAAAAAAGTCTAACGGTGTGATACCACACGATTTTGGTAGCCAATCGACCGGCCCCGAAAAATGAAATTACCTGCTCACCGAAGTGATCTCTCAATAAATCCATTCTTTGATGTGATGTGCGGAAATGGCGCCGTTTTGTTGAAACCAAATGTCGCCGAGATCACGAGCTTTCGGTCGCCATCGAACATTACGTTCTTACCGGCATCGTGTTTGAAGAAATAATACCTAAAAACGTGGCGAGATTGACTTTGCTAAGAGCCAGTAGTTTGGGAGATCTCTTACGGTTCGCTGTGGACCTGAAAGATCTCGCATCCGCACAAGCTCTGGTTTTTACCAGCGCTTGCTAAGCTGACTGGTGGTCCAAAGGTTCAACGCCAGACGCAAGAAGATATCAGAAAAATTACTAGCTTTCAATCGGAAGAATTTTCGGAAAGGTTGCCCCCTCCAAAGCTCATCGGTTTTGAGGTTTCCGGCGATTCCGCTGTGAATGTGTAGTCCGCGAACGCAAAGCCCATATAGCCGCTCGGCTATCAGAGTGAATGCAAACCTTTCCGAAGGAAGCTACACTTCGTAACAGAACATCTACTGCTGGCAGCCATCTCCGCTTAAAATACATTTTTTAGTAGTCATAAACTAGAGTTTATGGAGAGCTCCCGACTAAAAACTCCATTACCTAGTCTCCCTCTTAACTTTTGTCCATTCATGTAAGGCTCACTTCATCCCTTCTCCAATCTCTCTCAGAGGCATTTAAGCTTAGAAGGAACCGCCAGGAAAAGGTTCTGCGGTGATGTGATGTAGATTCGGAGGAATTCAATCGAAGCAGTTCCCTACCTAAGGCTTCTCATATACTCAGCTTCCCTAAGTCTTATAGCGGCCTTCGCTGCCAAGCACCTACCAGGTGCAACGTCTAGAATGGCATTAGTGCCATTGTTGGTGTTGTCCTACTTTGAACCCGTTTCAGCTGCTTAGCTAGTGAGGTTTTTCCTAGCGCCAGACAACGAACCACACAAAACGATATTGACTTCACTACTGCTTCATAGAGCCAGAACATCATTTGTAGTGAGGAGCTTCACCCATTCTCAATTGCTTCTGTACAATAGTACTACTTGCATAAGGTAGCCGATGGATAAGCGCCAAGTACTTCATTCTGTCTGGTTGAAAAGTAGAGCCTCTAAATCGCAGTTACTCTACCCATCTTCCGATCTTTAAGTTTGTATGGCTGCTATATGCTATACTGTACCGATATCGGCGGTTCAGACAAATGAGCAGCTTTTATAGAAGAAAATGGCGCCTAAAGTTTCAGATCGTTATCTCAAAAACTGAAGGACCAGTTCGCATATATACAGATAGATGGACAGACAGACGGTTGCAGCTAAATCAGAACTTATGGCGGACGAACGGACAGACAGAAATATAATACTCATCAATTCATCTTTCTAATGATTTTAATACATACAGCTCTATAGATTGGATTCAAGTTGAGGATAGCCCTGATGTTGTTAGTTGAACAAAAAAACTGTACTGTGATTCAACAACAAATTATTTTGGGTTGTACTTTACAGTAATCATTAATTAATTAAGTTTAAGATTCAACGTTAACTGAGAAATTTGAAATTTTCAGAAACCTCACTAGTTCGTATGTGTTCCTTCATTAGCTCGACATTTCCCTATTCAGTGATGTTATTAATGAGTTTTCACCCTTTTAGCAAATAAACTCAGCACAATGCGGTCCAACATAGTGATGGCGCGGCGGCACCATCATTGTCTCCTATTGCTTTTACTCCTCACGCAAGCGTTCCTAATCTGCTCGGCGCTACCCGCCGCATCCAATACGCTTGCCGCACAAAGTGGTGCTGGATTAAGCTCCACTAGCAGCAACAACAATGTCAGTGGCAACAGTGCCGTTAGCAATAGTAATACAAATAGCAATAGCAACAACAATGCCGTAGGAAATCCCAATGTGAGCATAAATAGTGGCAGCAATATTGCGAGCAACGTCACTGTGAGCGGCAGCGCTATAAGCAGCAGCGGTAGCGGCGGCCTAGCCGTCGGCACGGGCGGCAACAATATCGATTTGCTCAGCGCAGCTGGCACAAGTGCGGTCGGTATCAGTGTGCCTGGCGGCGGCAGTGGCAACAGCAGTAACATTATCGTATTGCCGAGGGAGAAGTTGTACGAAAAGTGCACTGGGCCAGGTGATCCGGGTCCTTGCAAGCAATACATTTACAAATGGCGTTACGAGCCGCTCTCCAACGAGTGCACCACTTTCATTTGGGGCGGCTGTGATGGCAATCCGCAGAATCGTTTCAACACAGAGGCCGAGTGCTTGTATCATTGCATTGGAGGACCGCGTAAGTAAAAAATAAACGAAAAAAATCGAACAAAACATTTTTATTAAAAAATATTACATTTATTTTATTTATATTTTTATTTTTGTTTTTTTTTTTTGTAGACACATTGCCTCCTTTTCTACGTTCTACCACCAGTGAACCCAGCACCACCGAGTCAACACAGCAGTTGTCATCTAACACTGCGGGACCTGTATATGGCGGCGGTGATGCTTCCGACTCCAGCCCTGTGCCTTTCGATCAGCGTGGCCCAGAGCTAACGTTTGCCGAAACGGGTCAGGAGAAAACATTCGTCTTTGCCAAGAATAACACATTCATCCAAATGGACGGTGACATTATACAAACATTTCAATTAAGGTAAGATTGGCAAAGCAAAAAATACAAATGTAGTTTATAGAAAATAATGTTTGAAGAAAGTGATAATATTTTCTTGGAAGATATAGGCCAGTATTATCTTGTCCAGATCCACAACATCGAAAGTGAAGGAGTTTGGAATGTTGTCAATATAATAATATGAGATTTGTCCATAAAAACACCAATGTGTAATATTTTCAGAAACGAAGGATTGTAGCCTTTTAAGTGTTTAGCAAAATATATGTCCAGAATCCGAAAAAGGAACAAAAGACTAGGACGTTTCATTCCAAACCACTGTGCATCAATAGACGAAAATATTTGCTTTTCAAGTTTCCGAATTTTTACGCATGCAATCCTTCTTGGCCAGTGTGTTCCAAGGCTCAGGGAAGCTGAACATACGAGTATAAATGGGTCCTAATAAATGCACGTCAAAATTCTCTTCTCCTACTACGTTCCAGAATGCTTGGATCTCTGCAAAGCAGAGGCTACTCGTGGCAGCTTTTTCTTTACTCACGTACCAACAAGGGATATGTAGATGAGGAGGAATCGTTGGAAAAGTGAGCTTTTTTACGGATATTCGAAGCTAGGAGGAAATAGGAGAGTAGTTTTCTGTAAGGAGCTCTTTGTCAAAGTTAGCTTTAGGCTACTGAACCACTGTAGTATTTTTCAAACAGTAGTGGCTGCTATCAAGGGTGCTATAGATGTATGTACTGTTCCGAAGTGCAGCTTCTTTTCGGGTGTAGAACATTCGTTCCAAAAATAGTACGGTAATACTGGCGCTGAGCTCGCTAAATGTGGGCTCAAAACTTATCAAGAAGTGCCTCAATAGAATAACATATAGAAATAATATCAAATTACTTCATAATCAGACTCGCTCCGGTGCGACCGCGACCCAGGAGATGTTCTAAACTGCATGCCTTCAGCAAAGTTTATCTTGCTCAAATCGTAAAGGTTCTTACTGAACGCTGTCCCATAGGCTTAAATCTTTTCTGCCGCTAGCTGTCATAGTTGTGTAGAAGGAAGGAAAAATCAAGGCATTTTATTTTCTATTGTCAGCTTTTGCAAGACTGAGATTAAAACACGGCGGTCTTACCTTCTACGAATCAGGAAACATAGCCTGCTATTTTTTGTCATCTCACTAAATTGTTTGAGGATATCAAAGCGCTTTGGCGTTTGGTAAGGGTCTTAAGATCTATTATTTCCGAGATTTAGGTATCATAACGAACCGGCCTTCTAAGCTGTCCATGTGAGATTCCCATTAAAATAGATCTCAGGACCTAACCTGATTTAACCTTACTAAATTTATTAAACTTCTAATTTTATCATTATTAATGGATCATCCTTTTTAATAAAGTTATGGGGTTTTAAAAATGATCGAAACAGAACAAATATTGAATATAGAGAATATAGAGTATTTCAAAATATTGACTACCCCAGCATTTTCCAAAAAATTTAAAAATTAACAGTATCACTCATTTTGTTTAGGCATTTTTATTGCAAACTCTGTTTCTCTCATCATTGATCGTAACTAAAATATCCTAACCTAAATTATTTAAGTAAAAACGTTCTACATACATACGAGTACATAGAAGTTGAATTCAGAATTTATAAATGCATACGTACATAAATCAGCAATATGAATAAGATATAAACGCAGCATCTACATATCTACATATCTATGTTCATGGATGAGCACATGCAAATGAATCGAGTTGCAAATATTATAAATTGCTGTTGGTTCTTATGGATTTGAGGCAAGCGGCAGGCTGCAGCCTTCAACTTTAAATGGCAGACCAGGCTGCTTCCAAGAGCATTCATAATGAGTGATTACAGCATGAGTTCCTTGATTGCTTGCCTTGCATTGTGATGGGCCTTGTGCAGCGTGTGCTTGAGAGCTTTGAAATTGACTAAAAAACACACGCACACAAATCTTTATCAAGTATGCCAAATACATTTTATTTACTCAAATGCAAAAACCAGCTGGCAATCAATCAGCAATCAGCTAGCGTTTGCACAACTAATCATGAATTTTAGCCTCTCCTGTGTACAACATGTGTTTGCGAAATGCGTAGATTAATAAGTATTTACTCAAACCCCTTGGTAAATTTGGATACATTTCAAAAATGTAAGAATTATTATGTTACAGAATGATATATATATTTTTTTATATTATTGTCTGGTTTAATAAAATTTGATCAAATCTGGCCATTTACTAAAGTGATTTCCGAAACATAGACAAAGTTTTCCCTTAGGAAGTAACTCCAAACTTCTCAGTCTACTGCGGTCTTGAATAAGTTTACTCTCCAGGTACATCGAAAGTCGATACCGAATTCAACACTGGCTCTATAAACATATAATTATTCAAATCTACATACATATATACTATGTAGTATTGATTTTAAGAACAAGAAAAAACTCGAATATGGTTGCACCGAACAAATACCCCAGTATAGTCAGCGAGATGAAATTGATTTACAAACAAGTGTAAGAAACTTGTATAAAATTTTGAGCTGACCTATTTAACCTTATATGTATATATTGTTTAAGTAATATTTAATAAAGCCAATACTCAAGCTTATAATTTACGAAATTTCCATTTGCATATATTTTTAGACTTTGCCGAGAGATCTCATTTCAATTTCGAACGCGTCTACCACACGGTCTACTCGTTTATCATAACGTAAAAAATCCGGATCGCATTAACTTGGATCCATATGCGCTGTATGTGATTGTCGAGAAGGGGCAACTGAAGGTCGTGCATGTTTTTGGAAAGCACTCGACAAGCGTTACCGTGGGCGAAGGACTCAATCGTGACGAATGGCACAGTGTGATGGTAAAATTATTATATACATTATTTCAATCTGTTAATTTATACGATATTGTATTTAATGTAGGTAGCTTTCTTTAAACCTTTTCTTGCTGATAAAGTAAAAAGTGTGGGTGTAGGTAAACATTTTTTTTCATAACTCTAACTAAATTTAGTAACCTTAGTGGGGTTTACGACCCCTACTAGTCTATTGCCTCTACTCAAGCATCATTCATACCATATGAACTTATGGTGTGTTATGGTGGATGGCAGTATCGAAAAAATGCAGCCATAAACCACTGGGATAGGTGCTGCTGTGAATCATAGGCGGAATGAAAATGACATAACCTTCGAGGTTATCCTCCATATCCGTCCAATACATATTCAAGTTAAGCAAGATGCAATGCTTATAGGCCATTGGAGCCAGACTCGGCGTCCCCACGGATATGATATCATATTCGATCTTGTTAATGAATTCGGATTGGTGATGTGACCAAGAAAAGGTAATTAATAAGGAACACACTCCCCAGTAGAGAAGAATATACCGAAAGTTCTGGGATCAATAATTCCAATGGTTTCCATAAGATAAAATAGAACAAGAGCGCGTTTCTTCTCTATCTTCTTCTGCATAAGATAGCTTCAAACTAAATGACTACAATTCAGTCTTGCAGCCCGAAATTGTTGGCATGACAAAAGTGGGACTTTTGCTTTAACCAGCAAGTCCATAAACCTTCTAGTTCACAGTGTCAATTAAGGTTCTTTACCAGTACCAGTACCAAGTCTAACCTTATTAGATTCTACAAACAAACAATAACTAGACTCTTAGCATGTAACTCATCTGAGTATTCAGTCATAATATGAAATACCATACGAAAAGATAGACCAGTTGTCCCGCTCATGTACTGCTGGAAGCACGATACCCCTAAGTTGATCCAGACCATTCAGCTTGTTTAAAGCAATGAAACCAAGAGGGTCACCACATATCAATCACACTAGCAACACAGGGCATACCACAAACTTACTTTTGGGTAGTGTGGATGGTAGACAGACCAAAAACCTCCGACTTCTATGCAACAGGGAATTTAGTAATAGTCTAGGGCTCATGCCTGGGCACCTACCCTCAAGATCCCACCTTCAGAAAATCAGAAAATGGAAAAGGTGACGTCGGCGGAATGCAGAGCAGGTGCGGAGGATGATGAGAAGCTGGAACATTATCATTGCGAATACCCAACCCTCTGCCGGATGAGACTGGATTGATGATTGATAGACGAGGAATGTACCGTACCACCGACTTATGCCAAAAATTTCTGCCTAAAAACTTCCCATAGATATGGAGAGTTTGGTGCGTGATCCTGTGACTCCTGCAATGATTCTCTCCAACGTTTTCGAACCATCAGTGCACCACTTGATTGTATTATCCTTAAGCAGTAGCTCGAGAGTGGAATCATTATATTCAGCTTAGCTGCTATGGCTTAAACTTCTTGGTGAAGCTTAACCTTTTTGTAATGCTCTCCCTTGGGATAAGGCCAATGATTACACCATTTAACTCTTTCATCAGCTGGGACCAGGTTACCTTACCTCTGGTACACCCTTCTGCTGTCATTTGTAGCAGTGTGTGTTTGGCTGCCTGACCGATTACTAGATGAAGTTGTGTGAGCTCAAGCATGACTTCAAGTGCTGCCGTTAGACAAGTGCGTAATGCACCCATCATGCAGCTTGGATAGTGGTAGTTGACTGGACATATATATTCCACGGCAACCAATCCTTTAATCATTAAACAGGTGGCGTGGAAAATAATCAGGTCTTTTACCACATCCTCTGAGTTAGAATAATAATTAATTTCATTACCACCCGGTAGAACTATGGGCCTCCAACCGACTAAGTACACTTAAACTCAACAATCTTCGAAAATGAGTTTCATTCACGAATCCAATTCAAAAAAATATTTTATGTAGTACATTCACTCTCTATAGAGGCCTGCCAGTCATGCCTAAATCCAGTGGCTTACAAATTCGTATGCATTTCAAATAGTTCGCACATATTTCTCTTATTGTCTGAGTACTCAAATCACTATCTCTTGCAAAAGCATCACAGTCCTTTGCTGGCTACTGTCTCCTACTTATCAATCACACATTTTGGCATTGATTGTTGAAAGTGACAAAAACCCCACAGTCCCGTACGATCAAGCACCAATGTGTGGCAACAACATTACTCAACGTCCAGCATAACATATATACATACATATTTACCTATTCACTCATATCCATTCACATAAAGGTCGGGGAATTTATGAGTATAGCTTTCATCAAGTTCTACTCGGTGAACTCTTGAAAAATGCCGACGATAGTCATTAATAATGCTCCCGTTCAATGCATTTTCTTGTTGCATTTCTTCTATTTCGTTTATTTTAATTTTGCTTTCAATCTTTTTATTGTTCTCTGAACCTGCTTTTGCCGTGTGCGAAGAAAATCAAATACAAATGAATGCAATTTAGGAATTTATCTACCATTGATGCGAGTTCAATCATTCACAGTTGTGAATCGAAAACAAAAGTCTTGTGTGTGTGTGTCTGTGTACAAGTGTGCGCATTGCCAACTTACGTTGATGCTGCTTCTACCGCAAAATGCACTTAAGCAGGCGTCAGACATTGCAAGTTGAAAGTACTTTCAGCTTAAATCTGATGAAGTTCGAAAATGGAATGGTCTTTATTATGCCGCACTAATCCGGTCGCGTGGAGGGAGTGAAACGCAGGCGAGGAAGCCGCAAACTTGTCAGAACACTGCACTCCGGACTATGAAAGGAAGCCTCTTGATGTCTGCCATCGAACACCTGCATTGTGAGGCTCAAATGCTCCCAGTTAAGGAGCTAATGAACTCCTCTCCAAGCAGTTCCTACTGGGGTGCTTTCGCAGAAATCATCCTTTTAGGTAGCTGTTTGGAGCGGAACCGCCAACCAGGAGTATCAAGAGGTTATTCCGCAACTATGTCGACGACGTCAAACAATACGCCGACCAGACGTCGGACGCAACTAACTTCCGGCAAGCACTGACCGCCATTCACCGTGGCACCATCAACACCTTTACCGACTTCGTCTCAGTAACTGGCGTACTTGGAGTCAAACGACCACCAATTAAAGACGATGGGCTCGAGTTACCACGAGAAACGAGAGTGAAATTTGTGCAGCTTCGTTCTGGATACTGTAGCACGTTAAACTCCTACTTATCCTGAATAGACCCTGACATATCAAACAAAATTCCAGAGTGATATGAGTCCTCACATGACACTAGCCACCTGTTTGCGTGCCCTGCTAACCCTACACATCTGACACCCTTCTCCCTTTGGTCCGGTTTGGTGCCAACGTTGAATACTTAGTACTTTCCCAAACCACAGTTCTGTTGTTTACACAAAGAAAAACAGTTTTTAACAGCAAAATGAATCGAAAAGCACTTTCCATATCACATATAACAATACAAAATACCTTCCCTACATCTAAATTTTCATTGATTCCTAACCTCTTGCTGCCATAGCCAAAGCGGCACTTGCAAGTTAGCTACGCAGTTTCAGAAATCTGAAATGAAATAATTAATACAACCTCACTCTATTCAGGTTTAACCCTTTTTGATGCATCCTCTTAACCACAAATCAATTTCTTTCTATGTCAGTCGATTCCATTTATCTTAGAAATTTCATATACATACATACATATTTGCATGCCCACATACGGCTTTCGCCAAAGCTCGCAATGAGCCAAACATACAATAAAGGTCTCCTAACTGCAGTAAAAAGTGGTGCCAAGAGTTTGAATGAGAGTGTGTGTGTGTGTGCCTTGATTGTCTCAGGTCATTCAGCAAACTAATGTTTCTTCTTTGCTGTCCATCGATCAATATAGGTACGCATCGATGTCCATGGCGCAAGATTGATTGCACGCGTTGACAACAGTCAAGAGGAAGTTTACCTGAAGGGCTTGAACCACGACACCAACTATGGAGTATCGACGAATCTGCCGTCTGTGGTGCTGGTCGGAGGTGAGTACTTAGCCTTTTGATGCATATATACAGAATTATATCCTACTAATATCGACATGGCGCAGAATAGAGCTATGCAGAATTTAAAATAAGTAGTATATAGAAATGTTGTATATTTTAAGGGAAAGGCTCTACTCAAATGTGAGACTAACTCTTCACTTGAACTTAAATATGAAAGAAAATGGTTACTAGGTTCAATTAGGCTAGATAGTGAGACTGACTATCGCTGTGGGTCTCGATTTTCATTCATAATAATACCAAAATTTATTTAAAAGAATTAAATTTTTATTAGGTAAAAAAATATGTTAGTAGCAAACGGAATTAAAAATATCCTCAAAGTTCATGAAACAGTTCCATGTGGAAGTAGTTTCTTCACTGAATACGGCTCAAAAATGTTGCCTTAAGTTTAAGACCTGAGTCATACTGTGTCCTTTTTATCACCACTCAATATTGTATTCTTTTTCTAGTTTCCGTTTTGAATTAAAAGCTATACTAAACTTTTCCTGAATCTTGAATATTTTCTCTGCAGTCTTCTTTCTAATACTTTCCCGTTCCTCATCTAGTTCCCAAAGAAATGTATCTTTTAGCATATTTCGTTGTTCGATGTTATTAGATGTGCGCATATCTAACCCAGTTAGAATTCGAAAAGTGGGGAACTTGGTACTGGTTGGTATTGTTCAAAAGTTCATAGTAGTATAATACGTTTGGTACGCTCGACTTGTCCGTTTCCACGTGGCACGCCGGTTGCAATAAGAAGATACTGAATACCCTCCTTAGCGCAATATTGTTCAAAACTCCTAGCTGTAAATGCTGTTCCCCTATCAGTGTTTATCCTTTTTGGATTCTCGAACACAGACACCCGTTTTTGTGTTCGGTCCATTATCGAAGCTGAATCCATACTCCTTGTTGGGTATAAGCACACGAATTTTCTAAGAGCATCTATCACTCCAACAAACGGTTACATTTTTTAAAGGTCAGGTCAATAGCGGTCTGTCCTCCTTATATGTATATAGGACAGAGTGAGCGCTTCTTTTTCCTGCCTTTGCTTCCCCGATAATGCATTCTACGCAATTTCTAAATACGTTTGCCACCTTTGGTCCTATTTGTGAAATATAAAACTATTTTTTCAGATAATCTTGGGTATTTTTTTCCAACGAGTATCCTACACTGTGCGTCATCCGAACAACTCTTTAATGGGATTTTTTTACAGTATACCGTTTTTCAAATAAAACTTTTCAAAAATATTTTTGTCTAAAGTCTTTCATACCGCTTTATCCAATCACTAGTTGCAATGAAAATCATTCATATTCCACAAAGCATGTCGTATAGAGATATTCTCTACTCTCGATCTGGCAAATAGATTTTACAATGTGCCGTTCGATCCAAACTCAAAACTCAAAACCCATTTACCTTTCGGAATTTGTAATTCTCTAGCCATATTTTGCGTTTTATACAGCCATTTCCCAAGATTTGGTGCATTATATGGACGACATACTTATTCCAGCATCATGCAGCGCATAAACTTAACGTCGTTTTACAGAGAACCAAGAGTTGTGAAGCTTAAGTGGCAAAAGTGCCAATTTTTGATTCAAAGAATTCAATTTTACCATACATTATTGAAGATCGGATTATAAGATGAAGGCAGTACTCAATTTTCCAATCCTACGGGATAAAAAATCTCTTCAAAGACCTCAAGGACTTACTTCTTATTTTACAACTAATCAAATTTGCAAGGTGCGTTCCAAAGTAAAAAGGACTTAAAAAAGAAACGAACAAATGGTATTTTGGCAAAATCAATTTATTTTATTCAAAATAGTCTCCTTCTACTTCAATATACATAGCTTCTTGCAGGGTCCAAAAGCTTGTCGAACGAGTGTTTTAACTCGTTGGCTGGTATGGCCGCCAGTATGCCGGTGCAAGCCTTTTCAATGACCTCTCATCTGTATAACGCTTTCTTTTCATGGGCAAATGCATTTTTCCGAAAAGGAAAAAATCACACGGTGCCATATCAGCTGAATACGGGAAGTAGTTAATGGTTATAATGTGAGTTTTAGTCAAATAATCGTCCTTCGAATGTTGAATTCTGAGAAATTTTTGGTCGTCAGTCAATATGTGCGGAACAAACCGTGCACACACATTAGGTAAGCCCAAATGTTCAGTGAAAATGCGATAAATCGATGTCTTGGAGATGTTTAATTCCACTTCCATGAATTTCAATGATGGCTTCGGCTGATTTTTGATGAATTCACGCACAGTTTCGATGGAGTTTCCGGTGATCACGTATTTTGATTGGCCCACATATTGATTGTCATTTATGTCCCCACGACCACTTTGAAAACGTTGAAATCACTCGTGCACTCTGCTACGGGATAGGCAATTATCGCCACAAACTTGTTTCATTAATTGAAACGTTTCGATAAAAGTTTTACCAATTTTAAAACAAAATTTAATGTTTGCTCTTTGTTCGAAACTCATTTTCGCACCGATAACACAAAACATACTGACTCTTAAAACGCAACTTCACTTCCAATCGATGAAATGTCATGAAATTATCACTGGATAATCGATTAATATAGCAGATTCTAACACACCAGTCGACATATAGATGGCACCACCAGAAGGTAGTAGATTCAAAAAGTCCTCTTTACTTTGGAACACAATTTGTATTATCTACATCTCAACAGATTGGTTTGCAAGCCTTTTAGCTATATTTTGAATGAATGTCAATTGGAATAAACATTTTTTTAAGAATATTTACGCCAAAATAAATTTTGTAGAAATAGTTCAAATCGGAACACTATAGCATATAGCTGTCAAACAACTTAATCCAAATCCAAGATTACGAGCCGTTGATTTCTCTAGTATATTTTACATTTTTATTACATTTTAAATTGATAATTTCAATAAAGTTAGAAAAGTTTTAGAACCCAAACTTTTTCCATTCTATTTACTCTAGAAGAATCTTGGAAGCTTCATCCATATAGCATGTAATAGGTTGTGAGCTGATATCGGTTGCGATGGGTCCTTCTATTTACCAAAACTTAATGCCCTTGTTGGTAACAAAAAGTCTACAATAGTGTTAGTATTGCTGGGGTTTCGCTCTAGTCCAATTTAATATCTGCAAGTCAAACTCACGCCGATTTATTTACACTTACACACACCTGTATATACACTTACACATACACCCACAAACACACGATTTCATGTGTTTCAAACTCAGTGAATTGTAAAACAATTTATTTATAACATTTTATTTTACTCTTACATGTTAATTAATCTTCATTATGGACCTGGAAAACGCAACCGCAACAATAAAAACGAAAACAACAACAACTATATGCAATCAACTTTAAACGCAAAACAACGATGGCACAAAATGGCCAAAACTTTGTAAAACACCAACACCAATAACAAAAACCAATGCCATAACCACAACTAACCAAACACAAAACGTTATAACCTGCTGCGTTCTTTCGCTCAACACCGGCCATGTGTGGTGCACGCTGGCGTATACGTAACACACACGCAAACGCCTGCCTGCAAATGAACGAACACACACACGAACTGTGTGAACACCGCACCGCAGGTCTTTCATCGGAGGAGAAACTGCATGGCGTCAAGTATATCATTGAATCATTTGTGGGCTGCATCCGAAATGTGGTGCTGAGTTCGGGTAAGGCAGCATCCGATTTGCTGCCCATCGCCCCGCTGGTGGCCACCAAGCACGAGAACGTCAATGAGGGCTGCTCCGACAAATGCTATTCCAGACACAATTTGTGTTTTGTGGGCTCCCGTTGTATTAATCACTATTATGACATTTCATGCGATTGCTTTGGCACTCCCTACGAAGGCGAGCACTGCGATATTTACAGTAAGTATCTAAATATTAGTTAGAACAGAACAGTTAGAAATAAAAACCGCTCAAAAACCATGAAAACAAATCACAGCAAGGAGTTTGTTAAATGAAAATGGTTTACATGAATAACTGCGGTGGATGCACCATTTGTATGAACAAACCCGCTAGGAAAATGTTAGCAACATATGCGTCCGAAACTTTTAATGAATGTAGTAACAGTTCTTTGGTCATTTAAATTCAATATTTCGTATAATTTTTACGACAAGTCTGCCAGAAGTGGTTAAAAAATTTAGACGGAATTGCAAATTTCAAATATAAATTTAAATTTTGCTTATTGCAAGTGTTTCGCTTCAGTGCATTTATGATCGCCTTCCATTTTGACTCAATATGCATCAAATCATCCTTTTGAACTTATTATTAGCAAAGCTTCTAATAGTTTTCTTAAAGAGGATACTACGTTCAAGATCGGAAGTCGTGAGCTGCTTGAGCCTTAGGTAAAATAATCGTTTCTGATCCTTCCCAAGTTAATGGTGCTCAGAAAACTTTTCTCACTTGCTTGAACTTCTACACATGACTCCATCCCACGGGTCCAGATCAGATCGGACATTTAACTAAATTGTTTTTTTGTAGGGAAAACTTGTTTACTTGACGAGATATCTTCACAAGACTTTACATGAAATATTGCTCAAAGCAAGGCTATGACGTCTATGTATGTAAAGACATTTTTCAGACGCGCTCACTATAGCATTATCGCTTTCAAATGTTGGCCGCGGTCCATCCGTTGAGTGCAATTTTCGATGACTAGTTCGAGCATTCCGACTGGTAACAGGCGGATGACAGGCGTGATGTGCTACTCCAAAGCCTGAATCAAAGCGGGATTGTTCGCATAAACTTTAGACTTTACATATCCCTATAGGAAAAAATCTAACAGTGGGATATCACACCCTCTTGGTGACCAATCGACCGGCCCAAAACGTGAAATTATCTGCTCACCGAAGTATTCTATCAATTCGGTTGATGCGAAATTTCCTGTTGAATGTAAATGTCGCCAAGATCACGAGCTTCAATTTCAAGCATCAAATAGTCGGTTAGCATGGCGCAATGACGGACCCCATTGAACGTTTTGTTCTCACTGGCATCATTTTTGAAGAAATATGGACCTATGATTCCACCGGTTCACAAACGACAACAAACCGTTGTTTTTTATGGGTGAAATGACAGCTCTTAAATCTCTTCAGATTGATCTTTGTCCCAAAAGCGGCTATTTTGTTTGTTTACATACCCATTGAGCCAGAAATGGACCTCATCTATAAACAAAATTTGGCTCGAAAACGTCGGATCTTCATGGAACTTGTCAAGAGCCCTTAGAGCAAAGCAATGTCGCTTGGAAAGATCCAGTGGCTTCAGTTCTTGCACAAGCTGCACGCCCTCAATTTAAGATCTCGACGAAATGCATCAAACCCTTGCTTACTTCACTCCGTGTTGCTGCGAACGGCGCCGAATCGATTCTCCACGGTCTTCGTGTACACTTTCAACTACGGCTGCTATATTTTCTAGACTGCGTGCTTGACGTGGTTTATTTGGTCGAATATTATGCAATAATGAATGCTGGGTCTCAATATGGGTGATGGTGTTGTGAATAGTGCTCCCAATAAGTCGATTATGTTGACCATAAGTTGAGAGAAGCACTCACACGTAAATTTTCGTAATAAAGTTGAACAATTTGTGAACGTTGTTTAAGCGAAAGTCTTTCCACAATGAAATGCCAAAAAATACTGAAAAAAACATGGCAGCTTGACACCACTCACACACGATCTATCAAAAAAAAGGCTATTAAATAAAATACCTTCACTTGGATCACCCGTTATTTTTCGGGGTAACGGTATAATTGCGAATAAATCTTTTAGATCGAACCACTATAGCATATAGCTGCCATACAAACTGAACGATCAAATTCTTCTTGTCTGGAAACTTCTTTTTATGTGAAGGCTATTCTATCTTCGGTGCAAGCAAGGTTAATGTTTTTTCATCTATTATATTCTGAAAGCAAATATCACTTCAATTGCGTTTAAATTATCAAATGAGCCAAATAGTCTACTACTTATATATTTATGATTTTGATAAAAAAAAACTCAGCTTTAAGTATATCCAAACAAACTTGCGGTTTCCGGTAGTAATTTTTATAATCATAATTTTATGATTCCTTGACATTTTTCTTGAAAGACATTCCACATAATTATAGTGATAGAATATCGAATTTAAAGTCTATGCGAACAAATCACTAAACATAACCTTGAGCGTATACAAATTGGCCATTTAACTCAACATTTAATAGGAATAATTTGATCTGTAGAAAAATATTGAAAACAGATATGAATATTATTATTTGGTCGCCCTGGTAGGCCACGCTTAGACTAGTTTTGGTTCTTTGGGATACCAGATAATCCATGATAATAAATCATGCTTCAGGTTGCCTGCACTTGACGCGAATTTCAACAGATTCTGTGGCCTCACGATTGATACCTTGTTCCGTGCATCATTCCGTGGGGATTCCAGATGCTTACAGCGTAGTCTTGCCAATGCGGGACAAGTGCATAAAAGAAATTCGATAAATGTAAAGCATTTATGTGCCTGCTGCAGTTCAATAATACCCGAATGGTAAAGCTGATGGATTAATTTGTATATGAACGTTTATCTTCCATGTAAATAGCTCAATTCTCAAATATTTTACTCAATCTTCTGGTAAAATTGTAGGCTTAAACTTAAACTCTGGCAGTGCTGACGTGCTTGTCCCAAAAAAAACTAAAACTGTAAAACAAAAATTGAAGAGTATTTCGAAAATTGTCAATTATATCAAGTGTCAGAAAACATTTTTAAAAAATTCAGTTAATGGATCAAATTAAAAACAAACAAATTTCTGTTCCATAAATTCCATCAGAAGCTCAAATCGCCACACACAACAAAAAAAACACCGGCTTACATATAATCGAAAGAATTAATCGCCAAAAACAATATGATTGCGGCGCTTTGATTTCGAAAGCTTTATGTGCCTGCATCCCTGTTTCGCTAAATTGTTTCACGGATTTGGAATATTCGAAGTCAAATTTTGTCGCGTTAAACCAAAACAAGCCTCACTTGAAAATCATCAACAGTCAACAACGAAGTCAGACGCCACAAATCCTCACATACATATGCACAAAATGGGAAAACGACAGCGTAGTCTCTTTCGCGGCTCTTTCATGCAAAAACTCATGTACAAGCAACACAAGGCAGCGCTCAGTAAAATTTCCAGCGCCGTCGATATTGGTCCACCTCATATCAAAAAGGATGTCTACCTAAATATAAGAGGCATGCGTAACGACAAGTACGCTTTGCGGCGTATCATTAAAGAAAATATAGAGCTGCTGGAGAGACTCAATCAAATACGACGTACGCACGGCTTGAGCAATAGCTACAACACGCACAAGCGTATTTCACAGACCAAGCTGCATCATTTCTTGCGTCGCATTGATGACATTGAAACGGAGAATCAGTTTCTGGGCTGCCGCCTCTTGAATGTCAAGCCGATGCTATCGAAGTCTGGCATACCAGTTTCGGCACGCAGCAGCAGCCGCTTGAAGTTTGAGCGATCGCATGTTAGTCTGAAAATTCGTGAGAAATTGCTCATGGACCAATTACTGCATCCAAAAATTTTCTTAGACTTGGAAGTGAAAAACATCCGGCCATTAGGGCGCGTTGTCATACAACTCTACACGGAGGCATGCCCCGAAATGGTTTTGGAGTTTGCACGCACATGCTCTGAAAACAAGTCAGACTTATTCAAGTTTATACGCATTTTTCCCGGTTTGTGGCTCGAGGGAGAGATCGCTGTCAAAAATCGCGTTTTGAGCAAATCAAATTTCCAGCATGAAATGAGCATGATAAGACACGACTCCGGTTCCTGCATTCTTTCGTTTGCCAAATGTTATCTAACTAATGGCTTTCCATATGGTTTGCTCAATTTTACGATTAGCTTTAAACCCATGCCCGTGCTCAATGGCGAGCGTATAGCCTTCGGTGAGTTAATTGCTGGCCATCGAGTATTGGAGTGCACTCAGGACTATGGCACAAAAAATGGGAAAGTCAAAAAGGAGATTGTTGTCGTAAACAGCGGTCTCAAAGCTTATATTGCCGTCTGAAATATAATTCAAATTAATAATTTGAAAATTTAAAACAATTTGTAAAAAAAAATATTATTGTTTGTACTCTGCTGTCCTCCAACCCTTATCTTTGTGGTTTTTATATACTTTTAAAACATAGAAATAAAAAGTAACGAAATTGAAGGTTTTTCAATCGACTTCTCGAGAGATTTAAATTTAGAGAGATGAAAGAGATTAAATGATAGTACAGGTAATGGCATTCGTTGGATTTTAATGCGCTCAACTTTATCCAGGTCGCTCTTGAGCTCATACAGTTCATTCGTTCCGCTTTGCTACACATCGCTCACACGAATGGCTCCGCACACCTTGCGAAAAACAGTTGTGGTTTCGAATGCCTTTTGAACTCGGTTCGTTATCGTCCACCGTTCCGACGGGAACCATAAGAGTCTTATAGAGCATAATTTTTGTTTGTGGGGAGAGGGATCTGCTGCTCAATTTCTTACAAATTCCAAAGTAGCTCCTATAGACAAGAGTTATTTTGCAATTGATCTGCAAGCTAAGCTTATTGGTGGTGCTTATGCTGATCCTAAAATAGACAAAGTCGTTAAAATTCTTAGCTGCCAACAACGACGTAGTTCACAAGACTTACAGATCTAAACGGGGTAGATATTCGAAATAACAACCCTAGGCCGGCTAAAATTCGGATCAATTCCGGTAACGTAGAACCGGCTGTTGTGAGAATTGCGCAGCTTCGTTTTATATAATGTAGCAGGTTAAACTCCTACTTATCTAGAATAGACCCCGACATATAAAACATATTATATGTTTAGCAAGCAATGAGTCCCCGCATGACACGAGCCACCTCTTTGTATGCCTTGCTAATCCCATACATCTGACACCCTTCTCCTTTTGGTCCAAACCCGTCGAAACAGCACATTTCCTAGGCCTTCCGTTGGATGACGTCGATGACCACTTATCTAATCCTTACCATCCTTACGGAGCTGGCACAGGGCACTCGAAGTGCAACCAATTAAAAAAACTACCGATTCGGTTTGGAAAATTATTTTTATTCCAATTCATTTTTGCTCGGTATGACCACCTTTTGCCTTAACTATGGCCTTGAGACGGTCAAAAACCGAATCGCAAGCTGCCCGAATGTGACTTGCCGGTATTTTTGCCCACTCAGGGATAATGGCTTCCGTTAGCATCTCGAGACTGGTGTATTTTTTACTTCGGACTTTGCTCTCCAAAATGGCCCAGAGAGAATAATCCATTGGATTCGCATCTGGCGAACTCGAGAGTCATTGTGTGGTCGTAAAGAAGTTCGGAACGTTGTTTTTCAGCCATTCTTGGTTCACTCGTGCTTTGTGAAACGGTGCTGAGTATTGTTGAAATGTTCGTGGTTTACGACCGAAATGTTCGTTTTTCCACGGCTTCAAAGCAGCCTCCAGAACACTTTCCCGATAATTTGTCGCATTTACTTTGACGCCAGGCTCGATGAAAACAATTGGAGAGCGCCCATCTGCGATGATAGCGGCCCAAACCATTATTTGTGGCGGGTGTTGCCTCCTGGTGACCAACCGATGACTTAGATTCTCGTATGAACGGTCGGTCAAGTAAACCCTATCGTTTTGAGAGTTTACGAATTACTCAATTAGAAAAATTTTTTCGTCAGAAAACACAATGTTTGGGATTTGACCGCTTTCGGCCAAGCGAAGCAACTGGTTCGCTCTCTCAAGTCTTACTTATTGCTGCTTCGATGTGAGATCATGGGCCTTTTGGAACTTGTAAAGCTTGAACTTGAGCTCATTTTTCAATATGCGTCGGACGCTGTGGTCGGATATTTTCAGTTCTTTAGCCATTCCATTGGCACTTCGTCGTAAATTTCGCTCAAGTCGCTTCTTCACTTTCCGAACCATCTCACGTGACGTTGCAGTCTTTTTATGACCACCTCCATGGAATTTGCGATGGTGCCAGTATCATTGTAACGAGTGATGGTGCGATAAACAAAAACTTTATTCATATTAAGGAGTTTGAGCTCACGAACATTTGCTGGCTGTGATTTTCCAGCTAAATATAAAGCAATCAGACTATTACGTTTGAATTCCATCGGTGGTCACTTTTTTTTCGTTCACTTTTGGCAAAACGCTTTTGTACACTTGTGAACAATACTCCGAACTATCATTCAGCAAATGTATGAACAGCTGATTCCAGAAGTAGGTGAAGCACTTCGAGTGCCGGACCCTGTACACGTTATAACATCAAAACGTTATAACATCAACGACGTAGTTCACAAGACGCGAGAAATCTTTGTATGTGGACTCCCTATACTTTGTCTTGCGTCTCGTTCACAACAACACCAAATTATTTCGCTTCTTTCTCCAGGTTGATATTTACCATGTCAGTATCATCTGCGCACCCTGTTCTCTTTGACTAGATAGTGCCACTGTGGTGTATCTGTTATTAAGGAAAGAGAGGTGCTTCTCGGTTTTGGCGGATCTGATGGTTGTGCCCAACGTCATTCTCCATAAAATAAGTTTTACAGGGATACCAAATGTAGATATAGCATCGAACATGCAGCTCCTGTCAATCCTAATAAAAAAAATTGATGGCTATCGAGCTGTTGACCCTAATTTTTTAATGGGAACGGCTAAATACTATACATATATTTAAGTCTTTCCCCTTTATTTGTACTATAATAATCATTTAACTAAACTTTATTAATTTTTATATTTCCTCCACCAACACAGCGGCAACGATAATGACTTTACGTGGCTCCAGCTATGTCTCGTATCGCATTTACGACTGGAAGGACCGAGTGCACTCCTCGAACACCCGCATCAGCCTCATGTTCCGCACACAGTTCGACGATTCAGCGCTTTTCTATGCCAGCGGCGAATCACTCAAACATCAATACATCGCCGCCTCGATAAAAAATCAATCAATTCATGTGGAAATGGATTTCGGTGATAACGTGCTGTCGACAGTGCTCACTGATGAGTTGACACGTAGTAATTGGCATAATTTAACCATTCACCATGAGCGACGCACAGTGCGCATCATACTTGATCAGCAAATGAAAGTGCTCGATATACCGGCTACATCAAGCGCCAATCTGCTATTCGATCCCGAAATTTACTTCGGTGGCGGTCCCGATTTACACAAGAAGAAGGGCTTGCTATCGCAAAACAATTTTGTTGGCAGCCTTAAGTATGTCTACTATAATGATGTATCGATTTTATATGAACTACAAAAGAGTAATCCTAAAGTGCACTATCACGGTGAGTAAACGACAAAAATGTTTTAAATTAAATTATTACAAGAATTTTATGTTTATATCGCAAGAATTCAGCTTTTTATCGAGCATTTCCAAACCAGTTTATTTTGGTCTCACATTACTTGTGTATGGTACTGTAGTCGTGAATACAAAATTTACTCTTCGCTTATGTCATTTACATATGAATTCATGTCACTAACTCACCTGCTTTTCCCAATATAGAGTTCGAATTTGATTAGTCGACGTTAGACGTCCATTACAGTTGCTGGTTTTCACTGATCATTGCCATTACTAATGTAAAAGTTATGTAGACTTCGGAATCTTCGTATTTTCGGTTAAATCTTTGAGATCTACATAAACTGTACAGGGTTTTCCAATAAGAGTTATATGATTTCTTTAAAAAAAAATCCAATTGCTAAGGAAATTCAAGTGTTTTTTATTTAATGTGAAGTAAAATCAATACAATTATGTTCTGAATATAACATCATTCAATTGGCCTCCACGACTTTTTACGCAGAAACGAATTCGATGAACCCGATTTTCAAGTACTTTTACTACTAAATCAAGTCGTATGTCAATTCATGACACGAGAGAGGGGAGTAAAAATGCCCGATACGACACTTATAAATTATACTATCCTATTTACAAACCCCTTTATATAATTTCCAAACAATATAAGTGTAAATTCCAACGGACAATAGGTCAAACTTCGGTTTCAATCAATAGAATGGTCGTTAGGAGAAAATTGCCCAGACCGAAACATAAACTCACTAAATTTTGATTCATAATGGAGGTACATATACGAGTATGTGGTAAAATAAACATAGCAACATAAACAGTTTAAAGTCAGTTTCGGTATTTGAATCGCTCGACCGGCAACCCATCAGCCCCGCCGATCTGTTTGATCGCCATCAATTGGGGAATCGAGTTCACCATCTCCTGGTGTTAAGCTTTCACTGTCATTCAGCAGGCTGGAGAAGTGTTCCCTCCATGTTTTCGGTATACTCTGGGCATCACTCACTAGGTTACTTCTGGGGGTTCTACAAGAATAAGCTTCGGTCCTGAAACCTTCTGTTAGTCGCCGCATCTTCTCGTAGAATTTTCAACCATTATCCCTGTCGGCCAGCTTGTCAAGCTCTT
This sequence comes from Bactrocera dorsalis, assembly GCF_023373825.1. Taxonomy (NCBI): domain Eukaryota; kingdom Metazoa; phylum Arthropoda; class Insecta; order Diptera; family Tephritidae; genus Bactrocera; species Bactrocera dorsalis. Next base: position 34,541,678 of record NC_064307.1, read on the forward strand.
GTTACTCATGCATATCGGCCTCTCTCTTTTTTATCTGCAAATGCGTCTCGCTTCCCTTTTCAACTGTCAATACCTATCCCATTCCGCACGTAATGTGGTCGATTGTAACGTTGCGAGGTAAGCAGTCTGTTTTCTCTCTACTGCAACACAACCCTCCTCATCGTACCAGCTCCGAAAACCACTTTACAGCTTTACTCTCTCAGAGAGAAGGAGAGCTAGTTGAGTTGAAAATCATTCGGCTGTCTGTTGTGATTGCAGCTTCTCTACGTCGAACCTTTCTTGTGTTTGTTGACATGCGTTTTTTGCTGCACAGAAACGGGTGCGTATCTTGACTACAATAAGATAATGATCCGATTCAATGTTAGAACCTCGGGGTGTACGCATATCTAAAACACTGAAGACGTGCTTTCCGTTTATCTCAAATTTATCGACTGGTTGGTAGCTTTATATTCGAAAACAGCTATATATCTGAATGTATTTTTCTATGCTGGAATCTGGTAGTATAGATAACCTTATTTCGGACCCCGTCGAAGTCGATAAGCCTCAAACAATTTCGGGGTATTTCAGCATGGCGTCTGAATTTACCGACCGTTGTGCCAAAGATACCTTCTTTACCCACTCTAGCGGTAAAGTCGCCAAGCAAGATTTTTACAACGTAGTGAAGGCAGCTTTCATAAGTGACGTTCATCCACCGCAGTGAATGCCTGCACTCGGCGACGGAGTCTCTTTCCCACCACGAATGCCACACCAAATTTGGTCTCGTTTGTATAGCCACTGTAGTAAATTCCACAATGTCGTACTCGTCTCAGTCCTTGTCCCGCCCATTGCCCTTCTTTGACGGCGCTGACATCAGCCTTTATCTTTATCACGAGGGCTTCACACAGCTAAGGAGTGGCACCTTCACAATTCTGGGACTGGACATTCCAGGCAGCATGCACTTAAATCATAGTCCTTATTTCCTTTGCTGTGGTCCTCATCAAAAGGGTGGCTTCTCTGATGGAGGCTGATGTTATTATTAATTGGGGGCGTTTTGCCTTCAAACGGATGTTCTTAGGCTACCCAGAGGATACTTGGCCAAAGACCAGAAGTCGTGAACTGCTTGATCTTTATGTAAAAGAATCGTTTCTGGTCACTCCCAAGTAAATGGCAATCAGAGAACTTTCCTCACTTGCTTGAACTTCTACTCATGACTCCATCCCCCCTCTGCATACCGTTACTAGGTGCTTTTTGAGTTTTTTTTTACATACCTTACATATGGACCAATATATACTTTGCTCTTTGGCTTTCTTGAAAAATGAAAATGGGCACGTTGAAAGTGGGTCATATTTGCTCTCTCCCTCCATCTCTCTCTTCCTCCCTCTCTCTCTCTCTGACCTAACCACACTCAAAACAAAGAAGAGTTTGATATATTTATGTGTTATATCTGAGTACCATATTGCATTTGATTATCTACAACGGAACTCACAGATCAATCACAAAACGTGCTTATTTCACACGCGTTTGTCGGCAGCCTCGCATAAATCATACTTTAATTGCGAACATATGCACAAACGTACTGGGCCAATATGAAAATTGCTCGCTGAAAAGTCTAATATACAATTTCCTATGCGCATATTTAGTAGTATGTAACTGTATACGGAGGCAGGCAGTGATATATTTGTGAAATTGCCAATGACTATTGCTATTTTCTAGGTGTCCTCGAGGCCGAATTTCTAGAGAACGAAGTCAACGTCATACCCATTACGTATCCCTTCGCAACATCTCACATTTGGTGGCCCATAAATCACGCCGAAGAATTTAATATTAAATTCGATTTCCGGAGTAGTCGTACAGCAGCCGTATTGGCGTATAGTGATGTGACAACAGCATCCGGAAATGGATTTTGGGAGGTAAGTGTCAGTGCATCTATACTCGTACAAGTATGTGTGGGCGTGCGTGCATGAGACAGCAGAGAGAACATTTCAACGTTATATGATTTCTAAGAGCGTTTAGTGTGCGTGCATATGTTAATGTAAGTATGTATATGTGTGTGTGAGGCTGCATGTGGGTGCTGACTTTTAGAGCAGTGCAGCAGCAGCAGCCAACAACAAAATTTGCTAACCTTCGTTAATATGAATTCTTAAGAGCTACATACATGAGCACATACATATGTATGCCAAACATACACCTATACATGTATGCATATACATAAATATAAAGCGGTGTAGCGGGGCTTGGGCGCATAATGGCGTGCGTGTTCATGAATTTGGCTTGCGTCGCTCGGATAAGCGCCTGAGCGTCAGTGACAATTGCAGTTCACAGCAGTTTTTGCATTACATCGAACGCTTTGCTGTTGTCGTCGTTGTTGTTGCCTAGCTTAATAATGCCGCTGTCAACTGCAAGACGAAATTGCTATGCTGTCGATATTGCGGAGAGAAATCGTCGAGGCGTTTGCAATGTGCCAGCGCCATCCCTTTGAAATATTACAGGAATTCCATTCATTGCTCGCTCGCATACTTCATCGGCTGTAGTAATCGAAAAATTACAGCAATAAAAATGGAGCGAAATGAGTGAGCATTTTTGATTTGGCGCAGAGCTTCAGTGTGATTTTTATCCAAATTAAATGGGTTAAATCAAATTGCAGGCAATAAGGCGAAGGACACATTTGACAACTTAGTAAAGCTGCGCTGTGATTTCATTTTGTCAAGAAAGCTAAATATTCCCCGTTAATGTATAACTGATAAAATTTAGAAAAGATCGTTCCCGCGACAGTAGGGTCTGAGTAACCGAAACGGACATGGAATTTTATTTAGTCCAGAACTGTCAGCTCGCACCATTCCGCGAAATTACTTCAAGAGGAATTACCACTTAATCCGAAACGGACCTGGTATGGTAGAGCCTGTGACCGTTTTCCTCTTCCCCATATAGTCGAATTGTCATCATCTTTAGAGTCGATAGCAGTGTCTTCTTGGAACAGTTTCGCCTGATACTATTCTGAATATTCCTTAGATTTGCGTGTACACCAGTGGAATAACGTTTCGTCTAGAAGCTAGAAATGACGTCGAAACTCCTACGATAGTCATTTTCAGAGCAGCTAACCTGCTTCAATAAAAACTGACGTGCGATCTCGTTAAAATCGTTAATTCAATTTTTAACAGTTCACATTGAAGGAGAAGAGTTACCGTATATCAAAAATTAATGAAAATACATCCATTATGAAGATTATCCTTTCCGCCCATTCTCAAAGTAAAGTCTGTCGAATAATGCTACAGGGGTGATAAAAAGTAAATCAGTTTCGAAAATCTATCACGACCGCATTTCAAAATAAAAACCCTTTCGATATATTGTAATGTTGCACATTCACATAAAGAAGGCTGAAACCTGGAAACATTCATGAGAAGAATCTTCTTCATCTTCTTAACTGGCGTAGACACCGCTATGCGTTTACAATCGAGTTAGCAAAAGCACGCCAGCCGTTTCTTCTCTTCACTATTTGGCGCCAATTCGAAATACCAGGTCCTTCTCCACCTGATATATCCAACGGAATGGAGGTCTTTCTCGTCTTTTACTTCCACCGGCGTATACTGAATCGAAAACTTTCAAAGCTGGAGCGTTTTATTCAATCCGGACAACATGAACCAGACGGCGCAGCCGCTGCCTCTTGATTCGCCGAACTATGTCAATGTCGCCATATTTCTCGTACAGCTCATCGTTACATCGACTGCGGTATTCACCGTTGTCAATACGCAAAGAACTAAAAATTTTCCGCAGAAACTTTCTCTAGAAAACTCGTGACAACGACTCATCAAATATTGCTGTCGTCCATGCCATGAATTTGATCTTTGTTCGCCGAGAGAGGATTTTACTGTTCAATTGCCTATTCAAAACCACGAAGCACCTCTTGACAAGAGTGATTCTGCGTCGTATTTCAAGGCTGATATTGTTGTTCCAAATTCCAAAAAATCATTAATCATGGCTCTATAGCGTTCCACTCTGACTGTATTATTACAACCGACAACATTTTTGAAGAAATGTGGTGAAATGATTCCTTCTGGCATTGAACACACCAAACAGTGACTTTTGAAGGCATAACAGAGTCCCAACAATGTATATGGCTTATCATAACTCCAAATGCGACAATTTTGTTTATTATTTATTTTATGAAAATCGGTATCGGTGATCATCTCTTACTGACTGAATCTAATTCTTGCACGAGTTGAATTTTGTACGCAAATCTTCCAAAATGTGAATGGACACAGCTCCAATTGTTATCCGCGGTGGTGGATGAACTCATTTAAGTCTCTTTCAATGCAGGCTGAACTCTCCGCCTACCTGAGCAGTTCAAAAAGTGCAATAGTACACAATAAATTATAAAAAAATTAAAATAGTTCTGGAAGTTTCGGATAAAAAATTAATGGATAAGAAAACTGATTGAATATTTAACTCTAACCTATTTGCAATACAATAACACAGGGCAATATACATATAAGGGAGGCTGTAATAGGTCTTTCTTTCTCAAAGTCAGCCCACGGTAATTTAGCGTAACAAGGAAACTTTTTACCTGTGCCCATCAGGTAGGAAGAAAATATTACCAGAGACCCCCAGTGCAAAAGCTATAAAAGCTAGAACTAATTACGAAACAACTATCATTATCCGATAATCGTTGCAATTGAGCAGTCTACCACTCGAAATGCTTAAAAAACAAATAACTCATATCTCAGTATCGGAAATGTTTACACCAACGCATCCAGGAACTCTCAGCTATACCCTATTCTTACATCGTAACGAAATGAAGAGACACGGTGATCAATTTAACCGTTGTTTACGATTAACCAGGTCAAAATTTTTCGTCACAGAAAAGCTGATTACCCAGGTGACAGCACAGATGTATCGTCCAAGTGCTCGTGAAATCCAAATACTTAATCGGGAACAATTTTTCTGCGAACATTTGAGGCAGCAAATGCAACATATGATGAGTTGGCAGCAAATGAGCAAATCACAGAGAAAGGAAATTGTAACAGCTGCCTCTGTTAAAAGAGAGGCAGAACAACGAAAGCGAAACGAACATGCTAGGCGAATGTGTCTCAAAGACAACAGCGGCAACATTAAAATGGAACCAAAAGTTACTTCTAATAATAAAATGATGGCAAAGGGAGCTGCACATTATGGACACATGACGGACCAATCAGGACTAAGCTATGACAAGGCAAGCAGAACGCCAAACGGAAAAATGCAGTTCAAAAATTTGGCAAAAGCGATTCCACAAGATCGGCATAAGCACGCAGTTGGAAACGGGGTTTCACAATTAATGGAGTTACCAGGAAATCGGCACCAAATAACGGAATACCGCAAAAAAATGCACCAAAGGATGGCGCAACGTAAACACTTTATTTGAATTGTTATTGTTCTTTTAGGTTCAAGGAATAGATGTTATAGACACTTTGTGTAATAAACTATTGGTGCGAATAAATTTAAAAAAATATGTAAATATTGTTCGTCTAACATATATATTTTGGATAGTTTGAACTGACTTTACGTCTACATGTTTAAGCAAATGTTCTGGAATAAAATCGTATTTCTTACAAATTACATGTGGTTTTCAATGAAGGAATAAATTTCTCAGAATTGGTCTTCTTGACAATTGTTCGATTTATACTCATTTTATAACCGATGACCGTCAAAACCATGTTAAATAAGCACTTACAATGGCCATTGTAGAATGTGACAAGTAACCACTCATTAGCAACTTAGCCTGTCGAATGCTTTGGAGTTGTTGGCAATATTTTTCCCTGCCTACACTTTCCTCCTTTATGGTAGGAGAACCAGTAGCAAAACAGAGTTCCTGTCCTATTCTTGTGGAAGCTCTTGAGTTGGCGAGCTCGTCAGCTAGTTCGTTCCCAGCTATACCCTTGTGAGCGAGCAACCATATAAGGTGCACTTGCTTACGAACTGATATGCTGTTCAGCCGTTCTATGCACAGCTGCGCCAGTTATCTCTTTACACCGACTTATAGCAAGGACTTCTGCTTGGAAAATACTCAAAGGTATGGAGAGTTTGATAAGCGGATCTGCAGCAGCAGTAGGTCGAGAGTGGATTCATTCCATAGAGCTTTACTGAAAAGGGTAACTTTAAAATATATCCCTTGTAAGAAGCACCAGTAGTATTTCAACACTGGGTACTTTCATTTGCTAGAACGAGATTACATTTCCGTAACCAAACCCTTCTGCTGTCATTTGAAGCAAAGTACGTTTGCCGGTTTGATTATTAACTTAAGCGATGTAAGTTGCGGCATAACTCCAAGTGCTGCCTTCAGTCATGTACGCATTGCACTCGACGCGCAGATGCAGCCAGCTAGTTGCAGAATGTTAGACGAACGCAATTTATTATTCGCACCAATAGTTTATTATAAAAAATGGATCTATATATGCCAATATATTTAAGCGAATATATAAAATTTTTAAACCTTCAAGAACGATAACAATTCAAATAAAGTTTTCGCGTTAGTTGGTACCGAAGTCAGCGATGCGTTTGTAGTAATTTTCCTGTCCGTCCATGCAAGCTGATACCTATATGAAACTTTGTGTGCTCGTTCCGAAGTAAAAAATACGAGTTCGTAGATAGACGTAATCGGACCACTGCCACGCCCATAAAATACCATTAACCGAAAACCTATAAAATGCCATAAAGAAGGCCTGAATTAGGATATGAGCCTCAAAATTGGCACAGGAGATCGTAGTAGCAAGCAGCAGCAGGGAGCAAATAAATTTTGAAAAAGTAGGCGTGGCCCCGTCTTCTAATAAGTTTAATGTAAATATCTCCTAAACTACCAAAGCTAAAACAACCAAATTTGCTCACCGCAAATATTTTAATACCTCTCACCAACAGCGGAGTAATGAATGAGACCAGAAGACTCGACCTCGCTCACTCCCCATATAACGGTACTTTTGTAAACTGTTAAAAACGCATTATATCAACATCTAAGTACGCCAGAAAAATTAATTTTTACCTCCGAGATGGTATGAGAGGGCTTTGTGGGAGCCGGTGTGAAACGATGGGCGGGGTACCGTTTACGTTTTAAAGAAATCATACATATGTATCTATTTTGGGACCCGACCGACCGTGCCAAGTTATCAATAGTTAAACATATTTAGTATCATTGTAAATAGATTTTTTGCATCTTTAAAATCATTGAGGAACTAATTAACAAAATTTTCCTTTAATATTAACATTCTAATACAACACGTCAGGATTTCTTATATTCTTATAACCAAGCTGTTAGGTCAGCAGCCAGAAATAAACAAAATATACGCAAAATTCCTCAACTGCCAACCTGGGAATACTTGGTTCAAACTTTCTCGAAAGTTTTCTTCTAAGCACAGGTAGAATAGTCCTTAACATCATTTTTACCCTTGAAAAGTGATGAAAACATTGGTAATTATGCATTTATAGATAGTAGGTAGTTTCAATAGATTGCCGACATTGTTACCCGCCGAGTTTATCTAAACATTTAGTGATTTGAGGCGTGCGCCTACCTGAGACATACTGAACAACATAAGGATCTGACCTTCGCAATTTCTATAAATATTGAGACTGGTTGCCAAAAAATATTATTTAGCTTACAACTCTACTACTGAGCAGACGTGTCATACTTTAGCTTTCCTCACTTTAGTAAGATCTAAAAATGTCCTCAAACGAAGTTAGCGGAACTGACCAAGCCCCAACATTAAGTTATATGTTGTTCGTACACCGTCATAAATTGCGAACTCGTGCCAAACTATTTACCAAAGAGTTAAGTCTGACCCAATCAAAGTTGTACCTAACCGATACACTTATCTCTGAAACGAAAAAGCAGCACTTGGACAATTCAGGTATCCTCAACCGGGAGCAGTTATTTTGCAATTATTTGAAGAACAAAATCAATAAAATGCTAGCTTGGAAAAAGATGAGCCCCGAACAGAGAATGCAGACGATTCAGGCAGCTAGAGCTACAAGAAAAGCAATGGAATCCCAAGGCAATGAAGAAGAAAATGGTGCCAAACGACAAAAATTAGATGATGGAAGCTTCATGAAAACCGAGAACCAGCATTCTAAGCCAGATGATCATAGTTGTAAAATTTAAACGAGTAAGCATTTGTTTAGTATTTAAGTTTGATTAAAAATTCATGTAAATAAAATAAGTTAAGTACTTGTGTAAAATAATTAAAGAAAAACAAAGAAAATTACATCCCTTTCATTTCAATTGTCTCCTAAATATCATAAATTGTCATTCTAAATATCCACAAAATATGTCCCACAGTTTGATGACTGATCAACTTAACGTTTAATTAGGCGCAAGGTGGCGCAAAAATAACCTTCCGATGTTTTTTGCCTGTAATTTAAAAAAAAATTAAAAACTTTGATTCTGCTTGTGGATTATTTTTATTTGGTCTTTTAATTTCTTTACATTAAGTCGAGAATATGATATCTTGTAAATGGCCGCTACTACAGTTGATTATCATTTGATCCCATTTTATGGCATTTCCCATCACTTGGGACAGACCTTTCGGCCGTCCTGTTAAAACCACATGGTTTTCAATCCTACTTCAGCAAGTTGCGGCAAAAAAACTCGTTGATCTTTGCTCACCATTTACAGTAACCGTTTGGCCCGCGACGAAAATGACTCCTCCAGCGAAAACAGCATCTTCTTATAGGAGGATTACTTTTGAGCCACCCTGTACTTGGTACAACCTCTAAAATGCTGTCCGTAAAAGGTAGAAATAAATTTTTTATTTCATTGGCTTGAGCGTCGTCTAAAGGTTGTACATATAAACATTCTCCAATTCAGGCACGAAGACGCACACTTTTGATTGAATGGGTTCGTTAATACTAACTGTTTGGTGTTCTATGGACAGATAGAAGGATTGGCCCATATTGCTTTGTGGATGTCCTTTCCTACAAATAGTATTTGGTGGCGAATGCTACACAGCCAATGAAACCAAGATCGTGCGATTAACATTTTTGTGATTTTGTCCGAGCCGATTGACATCTTGAAAGAGAAGGTGTCTTACTGATGACATAAAATTTACCTTCACGGTCGTCATTTGATCGAGATCATTTTTGACAATGATGAAATCGTACTTTTATGAAAAAAAAACTAAACTCTTGACCATAACATTATATTATATGAGTTTTATTTCTTCTTGAAAACATCCTTTATAAGCTTTTATTTCTAAAATGTCTGGAAAGTAATAGGACTGATTTTCTTCCACCGCGACTGTACTTCGGAGCGTGTGCGTACCGACTGGATTCTGCGGAGGGTGTTCCTAACAGTTTGGCTCGACGATGTTCATTGCCTTTTTTGACATCAAAGGCATCGTCCACTTTAAATTTGTTCCTTTTGGACAAACCATAAACGGCAAGTTTTACGTGAAAGTCCTCAAAAGACTCAAAAGAAGAATCAATCGGGTCCGACAAGACATCACAGCCGCTTGGAAGTGCCAACACGACAACGCCCTGGCTCACACTGCTTTTCTTGTGAACAGCTACCTAACCAAGGCCGACATCCTAACGCTTCCGCAGCCTGAAAAGGCCGATGAAAGGCAAATAATTATAAAATAGAGTGAAGACCAAGGCGAATTTTTAGCAATTTTCTACTCAATTTACTATTGTCAGATTTGGAACAGACCAAAACTATCAAATATTATATATTCTCTCTCTCACTCTTCTTTTTGTAAGATTTTTAAAACAATACTAAATCAATCGTAAATATCTAAAGCTTGTGAAGTTACCAGAGAAATGTGTTTAAAGCTATTATATTTAAAATTTATTATTTTATTGTATATTAAATTTGTACATTTTTCAAAATCAGAAAATTTTTCTTAAATACTAATAGTTTAATACATATAATGAGAAAAATTAGGCTCTACATGGATTCCTCTTGAAGTCAGTACTTTTTATCTCCCCTACGTAATTGTTAATTTCTGTCGCTTAGCTGTGTTTACTTCATCGTCATCCTCTCTACCTCGTACTGCTGCTACCCTGAATTCTTTCTCCTTTCTACGTAATAATCTCGAATTCCTTAGCGACGATAACCGTAAGATAGACAATTTCAAACGATTGCTGAATATCTGTTCCTGTTGGAGAGATGCCATGTCCAATTCACTTTGAATCTTTGTTTGCGAGATTAGTGTGTCAGTGACTAAGAGTTTCGATTTTATCAGAGGCAAAATGGTACGTCTGCCGCGTCGTCGTCCGATCGTTCGTTTTTTACGGTACCTTAACTGCGTCAGATGCAAAAATACCGTATAGCTCAATGTGGGCTTAGGAATCTCCATAAAACTTGCATCCGTGGACATTTTATATTACTTATGCTTTCGTATCTAAGGATAAGATGTGACTGATACTGATCTAGTAGAACGGCCCAACTTTTATAGGGGTCTGACAGGTAACAAATACCTAGGATTATTTACGGAACTGATCAGGTACCTCTTTCCTTCAGCTTGGGCGCAGGTATGACTTTCTCCCAGATTCACAACTAAGGTGGTATGCTTAGGTAAACAAGGTTCCGTTATTCAGGCATAATTAGTAAAAATATTATCTAATTGTGATTGTGTAAACAATAACTTTAGCAATAATTTGGATAAATGAAGATTAAACTTCGTATATGTGTTTCTTGGTACCCATTTGTTGACGTGTAATACTAGTATACTTACTTGTACACTTGTAGTATACTTATTCCAAATAAAAACACTTTATTTCACACTGTATTTAATTTTTCACTTTAATTTTGTATTTTTTCTTTCTATTTGTATAACAATTTAATTATTTCTATATTTGTTGTCACACACTGACACTGCGGCGAAATCCGGAACTCACGTCACAACGTCACTTTGGCGGGAAGTCACAAAAAAGGAAAAATGCGGAGGTTGCGGTTAGAAATAAATGTATCGTTGCGGGTCGACCGACTTACTTTGCGGATGAAACGAGAAAAAGAGTGATCCCGTTCGGATCTATCCCTTTTGATAGTTTGGGTGGTGAATATTAAATTAATCCGAGTCGTCTCGCCAATGATCGTGTGGTTGTTGTGTTGTAATAGTGAGCGGTGTCAGGTACTGTGTTTGATGCGTGTGTGTGTAGTGGTGTGTGCTGAACTGTTGTGTGATGAGGTGTTGTGACGTGACGTGATGTGATGTGACGTGTGATGAGGTGTTGTGATGTTGCAGAATGCTCCTAGCTCATGTGAACACCATTGAATAAGCTGCTTTTGTAACCCTTAGCTGTGGTTTTATTTTTTTAAGTGTTCGTATTTTCGCCTCCTAATACGTTTGAAGTGGCTATTTCCCAAACCACTTATAGTTTAGCCAAACTTGCCAAGTCCAAAGTCGGACAAAAGGTCAAATACAAGACCAAAGGATTTCAGATCAATTAGTCTCTCCTCATAACTAAACCGAGAAAAGGGTTGTTTTTCCAGCATGTAGATTCTAAAGGAAAAGGCCCTAATTTTCGTGGTAGCAGAGATTGAGGTTAAAGAATACACCCTAGTTGCCTTCTTAGACATATATACCTACTACTACTACAGCAGCAAGTTTAATAAATATTAAATTTATGTTTTGCACTCTTTTAATACACATTCCATATATTTTTGCATTTTCCAATTCAAAGCAAATTTGAAAGTATTGAAAAATTAACTGAAAATACATAAAGGAAACTGTGGTATATCCGAAAAAGCTCTTCACTTGTATTACCTACATATATATCGATGCTTTTTTATATATCGCGCACGTCAAAGTGTCACCGAAAATACACAATTTTTACACAAATAACAAAAAAATCCACAACAAATAGCTGGAAATTCGCTAATGTCACAATTTCAACCGAAACTGCATATTTTCCCAAATCATAATTATCTCACCAATTTATCGTGAATTTTGTGAAAATTCAGCAGTTATAAACGTAAATTGGCATACATGTAATTGCATGTACTCGTGTGTGTTTGTATTTTGTATATAATCTACATGTATATGTTTACGTTAGTACCTTTCGACTTGCAAATGACCCAAATATGCAACAGCAGGCTTAATAGTCTTCAAATGAAAATTGTGATATAAATACTTACTTACATACGATCAAAATTACACAATTATTACAACTCTTACCCATTTATGCTCGCATTTGGGTACATACATACATAAATAATTGTAAAATAGATGTCACCATTGGTTAAACTTTGCTACTGCACAATAATATGCCTCCAAATTATTCCCTTCTATTTTGATGACAGAAAATAAAAAAAAAAATCGTAGTTTAAAGTATTTTTTTCTCTGAAATTTGTGGTGTTTTATACCAAGTTTTCGATTAGAAATTTATATCGAACTTTTTATTAAAAAGAGCTCTACTGATGCATATACTTGTACTAGCTGCTCTTTGTAATCCTTTCATACGTCGTATCGTGTATTTCTTTTCCTTTATTGGCAACCATACCAATATACCGTATGTCATAATCGATCTAACCACTACTAACAACTACTGTGTAAAGCCAAAGATCTACCACCCGAGGCGTTAATCCTCTTCTGGGCGCCACCACTCTTTTGCAGGTCTTAAGTGCTGATTTTTAATCGCGCTCAGTACGCTCAGACTGGTAGTTACAGGTATTTATGTCTAAGAAGGCAACTAGGGTTTATTCTTTAACCTCAATATCTGTACCACGAAAATTAGGGTTTTTTTTTTCTTTAGAATCCACATGCTAGAAACAGTTTCATTTTTCTGGGTTTAGTTATGAGGAGAGACTAATTGGTCTGAAATCCTTGGGTCTTGTATTTGAGCTTTTGTCCGACTTTGGGACACATATAACTTTGACTTTTCTCCATAACGAAGGAACACAGTTTAATTACAGTGCCTCCTTAATAATAGTTACTAACCAGACTGTAGTTCTGGGACAGCTGTAATTGAGATGGGAATAAACCGTGTAGTCCCGGCGATTCGAAAAAACCTATAAATTTCCTGTCCCCTAATATATAATATATTGCTTTCTGACACTATATCAAATAAGACTTTTTGCACTGATAACTTCATTAGTAACACAGGAGGCTCAGAAAGGAGACAATGGAGTGAGTTGTGGCGGTATCACAATGGGATTCCTAAAGGTCTAGATGTTTGCAGACAGTCATTCTACCTAGCTATCGCACTTTTAATACTCTTCCACAAAATTTTAAAGTATACGAGGAGGTATTATGATAGAAAGTGATGTAATGCTACAAAGTTCTTGACGAGTTTATACTGTTTAGCTTAAGTGGTTTAGGAGATTGCTACTTTAAACATAGAAGGCGGGTTACAAAAGCAGCTTATTCTAAGTCTTTGTTATAACACTTCATAAGTTTTCGATTAACGACATCTTGTGGGCGTGGTAACAGACCAGGCCAAGAAACTCATATACGAAGTTTCATCATCGTTTATCCTAATTATTACTAACGTTATTGTTTACACAATCACAATTAGATAATATCTTTACTATTTATGCCTAAATAACGGAACCTTGCTTACCTGCCTTAGTTGTGAACCAGGGAGAACGTCCTACCTGCGCGCAAGCTGAAGGAAAGAGGTAGATCAGTTGCGTAAATAATCCAATTTATTTGTTACCTGTCAGACCTCTTTAAAAGTTGGGCCGTTCTACTAGATCAGTATCAGTCACATCTTATCCTTAGAGACGAAAGCATCAGTAATATAAAATGTCCACGGATACAAGTTTTGCGGAGATTCCTAAGCCCACGTTGAGCTACACGGTATTTTTGCATCTGACGCAATTAAGATACCGTAAGAAACGAACGATCGGACGACGACGCGGCAGACGTACCATTTTGCCTCTGATAAAATCGAAACTCTTAGTCACTGACACACTAATCTCGCAAACAAAGATTCAAAGTGAATTGGACATGGCATTTCTCAGACAGGAACAGATGTTCAGCAATCGTTTGAAATTGTCTATTTTAAGGATGGCGTCGCTAAGGAATGCGAGATTATTACGTAGAAAGGAGAAAGAATTCAGGGTAGCAGCAGTACGAGGTAGAGAGGATGACGATGAAGTAAACACAGCTAAGCGACAGAAATTAACAATTACGTGGGGGAGATAGAAAGTACTGACTTCAAGAGAAGTCCATGGAGAGCCTAATTTTTCTCATTATATGTATTAAACTATTAGTATTTAAGGAAAATTTTCTGATTTTGAAAAATGTACAAATTTAATATACAATAATATAATAAATTTTAAATATAGTAGCTTTAAACACATTTCTCCGGTAACTTTACAAGCTTTAGATATGTTAGATATTTACGAATGACTTAGTATTATTTTATAAATCAACTGAAGATTCAAAAAATAAAAGGGTAAATATATTTAATAATTTTGGTCTGTTGTAAATGAAAATCCTGAAATGGGTAAATTGAGTAGAAAATTGCTAAAAATTCGCCTTGGTCTTCACATAATTTTATAATTATTTGCCTTTCATCGGCCTTTTCAGGCTGCGGAAGCGTTAGGATGCCGGCCTTGGATAGGTAGCTGTACACAAGAAAAGCAGTGTGAGCCAGGGCGTTGTCGTGTTGGCACTTCCAAGCGGCTGTGATGTCTTGTCGGACGCGATTTATTCTTCTTTTGAGGACTTTCACGTAAAACTTGCCGTTTACGGTTTGTCCAAAAGGGGCAAATTTATAATGGACGATGCCTTTGATGTCAAAAAGGCAATGAACATCGTTATCACTTTGGATTTTCCCATGCAACAGCGACCTCTTCCCGGCCCTCCGAAACACACCACTTCTTGCTAAAGCAACAACTGGGTAAGCCGGGGCGTAAGCTGCACGGTCACAGTTTTACCGAGTTTCACACAGAATTTAATAGCGTACCTCTCCTCTAACGTTCGCTGCACTTTCAGATGGCACCACTCGCAGAAACACGTCGCGCGAAAATGTTTGTTCTGACTCTTCAGGTGATCGGAGACAACGCTCGTTCATTAGCTAGGAATACCCTCTACCGAATCCAGTCGGTGCCCGCACGCTGCGAAATACAGTCGCGGCCGAAGAAAATAGGTCCCATTACTTTCCAGACATTTTCGAAATAAAAGCTTATAAAGGATGTTTTCAAATATATACAACTCATACAATGTAATGTTATGGTCAAGAGTTTAGTTTTTTTTTTCATAAAAGCACGATTCATCATTATGTTTTAAAAATGATCTCGGTCAAATACCGCCGTGAAGGTAAAATTTGTGTCATCAGTAAGGCACCTTCTCTTTCAAGATGTCAATCGGCTCGGGCAAAATCACAAAAATGTTAATCGCGCGATCTTGGTTTCGTTGGTGGTTTAGCATGCGCCACCGCATGCTATTTGTAGGAAAGGACGTCCACAAAGCAATATGAACCAATCCTTCCATCTGTCCATAGAACACCAAACAGTTAGTATTAACCTACCCATTCAACCAAAAGTGTGCTTCTTTGTGCCTGAATTGGAGAATGTTTATATGTACAACCTTCAGACGGCGCCATGAAATAGGTATGGTCAAGAGAAAGGAAATTTTTTGGGACGCATATCTCGCATCATGGCGTGGCCTCCAAATCATGTAATTTAACACCGCTGAATTATTCATATGATGTTATGAGGCGAGTTATTACTGTTCAACGGTCCTATTGTTGCAAAATATTGCATCTTCACGTATGGAATTTTTTCGAACCAGCTGTAGTGCTTCCTTAAAATCATTTTTAAGCCACAAAGGCAAAACCTTATACTTTTAATAAAGCTAAATTCATGAGCACGAGTACAATATTAAATTACACTTGTTAAAATAACATAATTTTTCAACCGGCCACACATTTTTGGGATGACCAAAAACCGGGAAACCCTGGTCTTAGGTAATACTCTGCTTCCATTTATAAGCATTAAACTCCAATGAAACGCTCTCGACCTCGATTAAGCTATATCGATGTCTACCTTTTACGGACAGCATATTAGAGATTATACCAAGTACAGGGTGGCGCAAAAGTAATCCTCCTATCAGAAGATGCTATAAATTTTGCAATTGATCTCTAATGTCAGTTCTGTTTTGACATTTGTGTAGTAAACACGTGCGATATACACATAAATAAACAATAGTACGCTACACTGCTCCTGAGCGCGATTTTTTTTTTGGCGATTTGCATTGGCCAGGAAGATCGCCTAATTTGACCGCTCCAGGCTTCTTTTTGTAGGGCTTTTTGAAGCCGGAACAAATAAACATAATCCACAAGCACGTTTTTCATTTTTTAAAAAATTGACAGCAAAAAACATCGGAAGCCACCTTGCGCCTAGTTGAGCGTCAAGTTGATCAGTCATAGAACTTTGAGACATTTTTTGTGGATATTTAGAATGAAAATTTATGATATTTAGGAGACAAGTGAAATAGAAAGAATGCAATTTTCTTTGTTTTTCTTTAATTATTTTACACAAATACTTAACTTAAATAACTTATTTTATTTACATGAATTTTTAATCAAACTTAAATATTAAATAAACGCTGATTTGTGATTTAACAACTATGATCATCTGGTTTAGAATGCTGGACCTGCTCGGTTTTCATGAAGCTACTATCATCTAATTTTTTTCGTTTGGCACTATTTTCTTCTTCATTGCCTTGGGATTCCATTGCTTTTCTTGTAGCTCTAGCTGCCTGAATCGTCTGCATTCTCTCTTCTGGGCTCATCTTTTTCCAAGCTAGCATTTTATTGATTTTGTTCTTCAAATAATTGCAAAATAACTGCTCCCGGTTGAGGATACCTGAATTGTCCAAGTCCAAGTCTCTATGTTGATATTGCTGCTTTTTCGTTTCAGAGATAAGTGTATCGGTTATGTACAACTTTGATTGGGTCAGACTTAACTCTTTGGTAAATACTTTGGCACGAGTTCGCAATTTATGACGGTGTACGAACAACATATAACTTAATGTTGGCGCTTGGTCAGTTCCGCTAACTTTATTTGAGGACATTTTTAGATATTAGTAAAGTGAGGATAGCTAAAATACGACACGTCTGCTCAGTAGTAGAGTTGTAAGCTAAATAATATTTTTTACCAACGAGTCTCAATATTTATAGAAATATTGCGAAGGTCAGATCCTTATGTTGTTCAGTATGTCTCAGGTAGGCGCACGCCTCAAATCACTATCTATAAATACTTAATTACCAATGTTTCAAGGGTAAAAATGATATTAGGGACTATTCTACCTGTACTTAGAAGAAAACTTTCGAGAAAGTTTGAACCAAGTATTCCCAAGTTGGCAGTTGAGGAATTTTGCGTATATTTTGTTTATTTCTGGTTGCTGACCTAAAAGCTTGGTTATAAGAATATAAGAAATCCTGACGTGTTGTATTAGAATGTTAATATTTAAGGAAAATTTTGTTAATTAGTTCCTCAATGATTTTAAAGATGTAAAAAATTTATATACAATGATACTAAGTATTTTTAGCTATTGGTAACTTGGCACGGTCGGTAGGGTCCCAAAATACATACATATGTATGATTTCTTTAAAACGTAAGCGGTACCCCGCCCATCGTTTCACATCGACTCCCACAAAGCCCTCTCATACCATCTCGGAGGTAAAAATTAATTTTTCTGGCGTACTTGATGTTAACTTAATGCGTTTTTAACAGTTTCGAAGAGTACCGTTATATGGGGAGTGAGCGAGGTCGAGTCTTCTGGTCTCATTCATTACTACACTGTTGGTAAGAGGTTTTAAAATATTTGCAGTGAGCAAATTTGGTTGTTTTAGCTTTGGTAGTTTAGGAGATATTTACATTAAACTTATTAGAAGACGGGGCCACGCCTACTTTTTCAAAATTTATTTGCTCACTGCTGCTGCTTGCTACTACGATCTCCTGTACCAACTTTGAAGCTCATATCTTAATTCAGGCCTTAGCTATGGCATTTATAGGTTTTCGGTCGTTCTAGCAAATGAAAGCCCATAGTGTTGAAATACTACATGGCTCTTCTTACAAGGAATAGATTTTAAAGTTACCGTTTCCAGTAAAGCTCTATGGAATGAATCCACTCTCGACCTACTGCTGCTGCAGATCCGCGTATCAAACTCTCCATACCTATGAGTATTTTTTTTTTAAAACTTTACTGTACTTGTCACATTCTACAGTGGCCATTGTAAGTGCTTATTTAACATTGACGGTGACGATTTTACGAAGCAGGAATGTTCTAATTTTGGCCCGTTTGCAAACTTTGCTCCAGAGTTATACTTGTATTATGAAATGAGTATAAATCGAACAATTGTCAAGAAGACCAATTCTGAGAAAATTATTGCTTCATTGAAAACCACATGTAATTTATAAGAAATAAGAATTGATTCTAGAACATTTCCTTAAATATGTAGACGTAGATGCATCAGTTCAAACTATCCAAAATATATACATATGTTAGACGAAGAAAATTTATATATTTTTTTAAATAAATAGTTTATTATACAAAGTGTCTATAACATCTATTCCTTGAACTTAAAAGAACAATAACAATTCAAATAAAGTTTTTACGTTGCGCCATCCTTTGACGCATTTTTCTGCGGTATTCCGTTATTTGGTGCCGATTTCCTGGTAACTCCATTAATTGTGAAACCCCGTTTCCAACTGCGTGCTTATGCGGATTTTGCGGAGTCGCTTTTGCCAAATTTTTGAACTGCACTTTTCCGTTTGGTGTTCTGCTTGTCTTGCCATAGTTTAGTCTTGATGGGTTCGTCATGTGTCCATAATGTGCAGCTCCCTTTGCCATCATTTTGTTATTAGAAGTACTGTTTGGTTTTGCATTAACGTTGTTGTCTTTGAGATTCATTCGCCTGACATGTTCGTTTCGCTTTCGTTCTTCTTCCTCTCTTTTAACAGAGGCGGCCTCTACAATTTCCTTTTTCAGTGATTCGCTCATTTGCTGCCAACTCATCATATGCTGCATTTGTTGCCTCAAACGTTCGCAGAAAAATTGCTCCCGATGAAGTATTTGGATTTCACGAGCACTTGGACGATACATCTGTGCTGTCACCTGGGTAATCAGCTTTTCTGTGACGAAAAATTTTGACCTGGTTAATCGTAAACAACGGTTAAATTGATCACCGTGTCTCTTCATTTCGTTACGATGTAAGAACAGAGTATAGCTGAGAGTTCCTGGATGCGTTGGTGTAAACATTTCCGGTACTGTGATATGTTTAATTTGTTTTTTAAGCATTTCGAGTGATAGACTGTTCAATTGCAACGATTATCGGATAATGATAGTTGTTTCGTAATTTGTTCTAGTTTTTATAGCTTTTGCACTGAGGGTCACTGGTAATATTTTCTGCCTACCTGTTGGGTTCAGGTAAAAAGGTTCCGTACTACTCTAAATAATAGTGGGCGTGTCCTAGAGGAAGACCTATTACAGGCTCCCTTATATTTGGTATTTTGCAATTTAAATATTCATTCATATTTTGGTCATTCATTTTTTATACGAAACTTCCAGAACTGTTTTTTTTTTTAATTTATTATGCACTTCTCAAACGGCACAGGTAGCCGGAGAGTTCGTTGTGCATCGAAAGAGACTTAAATGAGTTGATCCGCCACCGCGGGTAACAAGTAGAGCTGTGTCCATCCACCTTTTGGAAGATTTGCCAGGATTTTGAATTGCGCGCTTACAAAATTTTACAAAGTGCAGGAACTGGTGTCAGCACCCACCAACATCGCACTTTCAGTAGGAGATGATCACTGATACTGATTTTCATAAAATAAATAATAAACAATATTGTCACATTTGGAGTCACTGTTTCTTGTGCTCTGTGGCAGAAGAAATCATTCAAAAATGTTGTCGGCTATAATAGTACAGTCACAGTGGAACGCTATAGGGCCATGATTAATGATTTTTTGGAACCTGAATTGAAGGATGTTCACGTTGACGACCTTTGGTTCCAAGAAGATGGCGCAATATGCCCTAACAGCCAACGAAGCAAACAATTTATTGAAAAAACTGCTGAGGAACCCATTATCTCGCGCAGTGGTCCTACGATGTGGCTTCCAAGATCGTTTTCGTATTTTTTGTAGGTGTGTTATTCCTGTCATACGACCTCAATTGCTGCAAAAGTGGTCGACTTATTTATGCTTACATTGATCAATGGTTGTGTAAGATTTGCTCTTGTTTCAAATTTGTTTTTGTGGCAACACCACAAGTGAAGAACTTTACATGAACCATCATCCCATATTTGCTTCTAAAAATCTGTTTGTCACTGATAAAATCGAAATTCTTAGTCACTGACATATTAACCTCGCAAGGTTCAAAGTGATTTGGACTTTGAAACTCTCCAACAGGAGCAGATTTTCAGCGATTTTTTGATATTGTGTATGGTCCGGATCTTCGATTCGAGAAAAGAGAAAGATTGTAGAGGAGCAGTAATTCGAGGAAGGGAGGATGACGAAGAAGAAGAGACAAAAATTAACCAATAACGATGTGATGAAAGAATTGTTGTAGCTGTCTTGTTAAGGCTGATCAATAGTTGAGAAGTGGCCGAAGATTCCATCTCTCCTTCTTCCATGCAACTTTGGTAATTTGAACTCAACCGTCAATTTAGTGGAACTCATACAACAAAATAATTTTTTTCTAAGGACGAGCAGTTCAATCGATCTCTTACGTTCTAGTTAAGTAGAAAGGTGTGCCGCTACCAGGGGCCAGTTAGGATCTCATAGCCTTGCTATTCCATTTCATTGTTGTGCTCGAACCATTTGGTGCTCGCAATGAAACTACTTATGTCCGTTAAGAGGTTTGTGGACAACCATTAAAGGTTTGATACCTGATTGGTTCTAAGTATTTTTTTGCGGATTCATAATAAAGCAATGCATTCGTATAAGAAATGGGAAAGTATTTGCGCATTCCCTTCTTGCTTGGAGCTGCGGAAACTACTATTATGGGGCAGCACATTTTTAGCGCTTGTTATTCGAAAGTACAATGTCACGTGATGCTGTAAGCTTGCATATGCGATTTCTGGACTTAGATAGTCCTTTGTTGAATTTCTGTCAGTTTTGTTATTGCAACTTGTTAATCTGTTCCATCTGTTCTCTGCGATTTGTTCCCTTTTTATCGTTTCTAGCGGGCATAATACTGGCTTCGCTCGTCTATTCGTCTAAAGAGGCTCCTGACTTTGCCAACTCATCCAACTCGTTTCCGAAAATATTTTTGTAACTGCGAACCCAAATTATAGAAGTTATCGCGAAGAAACGACACACCCTAATTCCCGTCGTAATAAGAGCCTACCACTCTGCACATGTCGCTAAGTCAGCACATTTTGCGTGAGAACATTGGCCAGACATCTAAGTAAACAAACACCATGCACGAGGCGCAAGGTCAGCAAAACGTCAGCAGAGGAGCTACAACGCGATGCGGGTTGGTGGCTTGAGCTAAGTTAGGAATAATTTAAAATGGCACTTTATACTTGACAACTAAGCCGTGATGACGGCAAATAAAATAACTTCAAATTGAATAATACATTTGAATAATTGGCGCCCAACGTGGGGCTCGCGAGTGAAAAGTTTAATAGAAAAATATAAAGTTCTTAACTCGACTCGTGTAACTACGACAGTTGGCTCACTTAAAATCGACAACAATCAACTACTTGGACTCAGCGTGGACTTAAAGAAGAGACAACCTTTGGCCCGATCAATTAACCGGAAGAACCTGAACCTAATTTTAATCTATTCAAATCCAATGGAAGGGTAAGTGAGATGCTCGTTTCCTGGAATAAATATAGCAATAATTGTGAATAAAATAAAGGAAAGTGACAGAACAAAAATTAATGAGTGAAGGTCTGGAAGACCTTTTTAGAAATTTAAAGTTAGGAAGTCAGAAAGCAAATATGAACACGGAACAAATAACCGAGTTAATTAAGGCGGAAGTTAGAAGTGCTTTGGCAGCACAAAGGTTGGAGTTCGATAGGAAGTTAGGAGCAATCCAAAACCAGGTGACAGGCAGCAGGCCAAAGGTAGAAAAATATCTAAAGGTATCTGTAAATCCACTAGTGACATGTGACATAACGCTTGATGCTATCAAATCACTTCCAGAATTTCATGGTCACATAGGCACATATGTGTCATGGCGCGAGGCGGCGCATAACGCTTATGAACTGTTCAAAAGGTACGATGGCAGTGAACGACACTACCAAGCAGTTACCATTTTGAGGAACAAAATAAGAGGGGCTGCCGATGCGGTCCTCTCATCGTTTAGTACTGTGCTGAACTTTAATGCCATTATAGCACGTTTAGACTTTACGTACGCGGACAAACGTCCCGTATATCTTATAGAGCAGGAATTATCTACCTTAAGACAGGGTTCTAGGTCCTGTCTGGAATTCTACGATGAGGTAGAAAAGAAGCTAACGTTACTAGCTAATAAGACTATAATGTCTTACGAGAGTAGCGTGGCAGAAATTATAAACGAGAAATATAGGGCAGATGCCCTAAGAGTTTTCATTTCCGGCTTAAGGAAGCCCTTATGCGACATTCTTTTCGCCTCATGGCCGTCTGACCTTCCGTCTGCTCTTGCTTTAGCACAGGAGGTAGACTCAAACCATGAGCGGTATGCGTTCGCGGCCAATTTTGCTGCCAGGAACGTCGAGGGCAACCACATTAAAAAAAATAATAATATAATTTCAAGCCAGAACAACCATAGGACAAACACTTATGATCCACCCTCAGCTCATAAGAGCCCACACTACTATAGTAATAGGCAGTACAAACCCGGACATGCACCTCATTTTACGGAAAATCAAAGGGTAAATAACGGACGTGACAACGACAGACTAGTCAGAGCGGAACCAATGGACATTGATCCATCCTTATCGAAATTTAAACACCAATCGTTTGACAGAGACCGAGGTGCCTATCAAGGAAACAGTAATAGAATGCAACAGGGCTATCAACAAAAACGTCCAGCAAATTCTGGACGTTACACAGGACCAAAGATCCAACGTGTTAATCATCTGGAGGAGGAAGTTGAGCTACAGAGTGAATCAGTGTACGGTGCAGAAGCCGAACAAGCGGCGGATGACGTAAGTTTAGATCAACTTAATTTTTTAGGGGAAGGTCCCTCCTACCCTGGATTTCAAAGTTCCTAGGAGGGAAAGAAGTGAAACTCCTTATCGATACTGGTGCGTCGAGGAGTTATATGAAACCAACACCGGCTTTAAGGACACAACATTTCAGGGACACATTCTCTGTAAAATCTATTCACGGGGTTACTTCTATCAAGGGAAAAATGCTACATGAAAATATTTGGCGTAGTGGCAGAATTTTTCATCTTACCGGACTTAACATCATTTGATGGCGTGATTGGGCTCGACATACTAAACAGGGTCCATGCGAACATTGACCTTAAATCGAATACAATAAATCATGATTTTGGTGAGGAGGAAATCTTCTTCATTTCCAGTCATGACGTAAGCCATCTTAGGCTTCAAACAAATCTAGTACCAACAGACGTTAGGGAAGATTTTTCTAGAATGATCAAAAGGATGAATAGGGTTTTTGCTGACCCCAATGAGGCACTACCGTACAATACAAAGGTGATAGCAACAATTCGCACGGAGGACGAAACACCAGTTTACTCAAGATTATACCCGTACCCACTGAGTGTAGCGGATTTCGTGGACAAAGAAATCAAGGATTTGTTAGCAAATGGAGTTATCCGGCCATCAAGATCACCCTTTAACAACCCTATATGGGTGGTAAAGAAAAAGGGGGTAGACGAAAACGGACAGGCGAAGCAGAGATTAGTTATAGATTTTCGGAAACTCAATGAAAAAACTATCGGTGATAAATACCCAATTCCCGACATAACAGGAATTCTTTCCAATTTGGGTGGTAGTAAATACTTCACCACTTTGGACTTAAAATCTGGTTTCCATCAGATTAAACTATTGGAGCGTGATAGGGAAAAAACAGCTTTCTCTGTCAAGAATGGCAAGTATGAATTTTGCCGGTTACCTTTTGGATTAAAAAACGCGCCGAGCATCTTTCAACGCGCCATAGACGACGTATTAAGAGAGCATATTGGGAAAAGCTGTTTTGTCTATGTAGACGATGTTATTATTTTTTCGGAAAACAAACAGCAGCATCTGAAAGATATAGAATCAATTTTAAATGAATTATTTAGGGCCAACATGAGAGTGTCAGTTGAAAAATCCAAATTTTTTAGGACTGAGGTCGAATACCTGGGGTTCTTAGTTTCACAAGGAGGAATAAAAACGTGTCCAGACAAAGTCGACACAATACGAAGTTTCCCTGAGCCCACCACTCTAAGGGGACTCAGATCATTCCTAGGTCTAGCGGGTTATTATAGATGTTTTATAAGGGATTTCGCTAGAATATCAAAACCATTGTCGAGCATCATGAGAGGCGAATACGGTCGAGTTACTGCGTCCCAATCAAAAAAAATCAGAATTGATTTGACGGACGAACAGAAAAAGACCTTCGAAACAATTAAAGAAATTTTAGCGTCAGAGGATGTAACCCTGACGTATCCAGATTTTAACAAACAATTCGACCTAACTACTGACGCGTCGGCTCATGCTATAGGCGCCGTCCTCTCTCAGGAGGGCAAACCGATTACCATGATTTCTCGCACTCTGTCCGGGAGCGAGGAGCATTACGCTACCAATGAAAGGGAATTGTTAGCTATTGTATGGGCATTGAAAGCTCTTAGAAACTACCTGTACGGCGTAACAAAACTTAATGTTTATACTGACCACCAGCCGCTGACCTTTGCGGTTTCGGATAGGAATCCTAATTCGAAAATTAAAAGATGGAAAGCCTTCATAGACGAATGCAACGCAAAGCTAATCTACAAACCAGGAAAGGAAAATGTGGTGGCAGACGCTCTATCTAGGCAACATATAAATGCTTTAGATAACACGAGCATCGAGACAATTCATAGCGAGGAATCATCAACCCATACAATTGAAAGATCGGAAAAACCGGTAAATTGCTTCCGCAACCAGATTATTGTGGAGGTAGGTACAGAACCTCAAAGAAAAACTTTTATAATTTTTGGAAAAAAGACAAGGCATATCATTTCTTACCGAGAAAAAAAGGATTTATTAGAACTTTTACAGGAGGCCGTAAACACAACAGCAGTAAACGCAATACACTGCGATCTGCATGCACTTGCACAGTTTCAGCACGAACTGGTCGAAATGTTTCCAACAGTTAAATTCAGACATACGGAGAAATTCGTTAACGACATTTCGAATCCGAATGAGCAGCAGGAAATTATCGCTGCAGAACATAACAGAGCGCATCGAGCAGCGCAGGAGAACACAAAACAAATTCTAGAGGATTACTTCTTTCCAAAAATGGAGAAAAAAGTTAAACAATTTGTGGGAAATTGTCGAACCTGCTCGCGGGCGAAGTATGATCGGCACCCAAAGAAGCAGCTTATTGCTCAAACGCCCATACCAACATATTGTGGAGAAATTCTTCACATTGACATATTTTCTACCGGGTCCAAGTTCTTCTTGACGTGCATCGACAAGTTTTCAAAATTTGCGATAGTACAGTCGTTGAAATCAAGAACGATAGTAGATGTCAAACCACAGCTCCTTCAGTTACTCAACATGTTTTTCGGTACTCGAATAGTTTATTGCGACAATGAGAAGTCGCTGAATTCACACAGCATCAAAGCTACATTAAAGAATCACTTCAATATCGACATTGCGAATGCTCCACCACTACATAGTACATCAAATGGTCAGGTGGAGCGATTTCATAGCACACTAATGGAAATAGCACGATGCCTTAAACTTGACAAAAATCTTGATGATGTTGAGGAAATTGTCCTTTTAGCTACGATTGAGTATAACAGGTCCATTCACACAGTAACGGGGATGAAGCCCCTTACCGTATTTCGTTCAATTAAAGATGACAACCAAATACCATGCCGCTTAAGAAACGCACAGGAAAGAGAACTAACAACTCATAATAAGAACAGGCAGGATAGGGAGTTCCCTGTTGGAGAAAAAGTACTTGTTAAAAATAACAGGAGACTAGGCAATAAGCTTACGCCTCTTTATACTGAGGAAGAGGTGGAAAAAGACATGGGTACAACAGTTTTAATAAAAGGGAGAAGGGTCCATAAGGACAACCTTCGTTAAACTTAATCTAGAACCTAGGCGTTTCTAATGATAAACAATTAACAAAAAATTTCATATATGTTTTTAGGATTTTCATAATTTTGGCCATATCAATATCGGTAACGACAGGAAGGTTAATCGACTATACCAATGCAAGGTACATTCCGGTGGTCGGTGAGGACCTTGTAATTTGGGAAAATTCAGGACACATCAAGCATGTTACCAACTTGACACTTTACGAATTACTGAGAGACGAGACAATTAATGCCACAGACCACTTTCCTCAGTCACATATGAGGAAGTTACTAGACGCGGACATAAACCAGATAAGTCGACTGATACAAATGATAAACGCTCACCACAGACAGGCGAGAAGCCTGAATGCCCTAGGGACAGTCCTGAAATACATTGCTGGAACTCCTGACCATGACGACTTCAATAGATTAATGAGCACAGAAGAACAGCTAATTAACTCGCAGGACAGACAGTTTACCATAAACACTCAAGTACAGAAAGAAATCAATAACCTTACCATTACAGTAAATAAAATCCTGAAATTAACAAAAGAAAGAGAAATAAACACCGGTCACCTTTATGACATACTACTGGCTAGAAACAGAGCAATTATTACAGAATTAAATAACATTATAACAGCTGTCACTTTCGCCAAAATTGGGGTCTTAAGTCCCATTCTCTTAGACAGTAACGAAATAAATTTCATAACAGGAGACGAGCACTTCACTGACCTTACCGTGGCCGATGTTATGGCAGTAGCTAGAATTAAGATATTACAGTATAATAACATAATTTACTTTTTAATAAGATATCCGATTCCTATGTTTAGATGTAAGAAAATTACTATTTTACCGGTAGCTCATGGCCACCAAATCCTGCACCTAGAAGAATCCATCTTAGCCAAGTGTTATAACCATACCGTAGCCGTAAAGAACTGCAGCGACACAACACCAACGTTTTGCTTACCATCTCCGACTACATCATGCGCTCTGCAACTACTGACTCGCAACACCGCTAATTGCAGTACAACATTTAACAACCTCACACCAATTTCACCGATAAGTGACGGCCTTGTTGTCATCAATGACCAATTGGCTGTCATCGAGGAAAATAATGAGGTCCCTATTACGGTCAACGGAACATACCTCGTGGTCTTCAAAAACAACGTAAAAATTAATGGTACGACTTTTTATAACGAAAATTCTACATTGCCTCTAAAACCTGAAACTCCATGGGCTTCTACAATCAACTTGACGCAGCACACAGAAATATTAAGCGCTTCTTACCTTCACCATGTGAATCTAGAGAATGTTCAAAGGATCAATCACCTGCAGCGATCAATCCATTATGGCCACGTTACAGGTTTCTCAGCCATTGGTGTCTTATTAATCATGGCATTCACTGTTTACGTCCTTCTCAGGATAAGGAGGACCAAGAGAGAGATTATCATAGCCAGGTCCGTTGAAACTGCAATTAAAACCGCTTCTTTGAGGACCGAGGACGTTCCCCATTTAGAAGGGGAGGAGTTATCGCGAAGAAACGACACACCCTAATTCCCGTCGTAATAAGAGCCTACCACTCTGCACATGTCGCTAAGTCAGCACATTTTGCGTGAGAACATTGGCCAGACATCTAAGTAAACAAACACCATGCACGAGGCGCAAGGTCAGCAATACGTCAGCAGAGGAGCTACAACGCGATGCGGGTTGGTGGCTTGAGCTAAGTTAGGAATAATTTAAAATAGCACTTTATACTTGACAACTAAGCCGTGATGACGGCAAATAAAATAACTTCAAATTGAATAATACATTTGAATAATTTAGATAAGTGGAGCTGACCTGTCAGTGAGCTTGAAGCCTTTCTGCAGTTGCTGACTAATACTACCGCTCGGAAAATTCTGCCTGAGTTTGGTAGTCGGATAGAAATAGAGGCTTCCTGATCAATGGAATACACACTCGTTCCCATGCCGCAGCTTATTTTCAACCCATGCTGATACTGATGAAAGAATATATTGAGCGCATCAGTCGGACAGGCCCACGCATAAATATAAATCCTAGGAAATGACATCTCCCTAAGGAGCACCTCTACTTATATGGCTTGTTCGTTTCGCTGAGCCATCTGATGCTATAAGATGAGTTCGAAATGAGTTCCATTTCCATGAATTTCAACAGTGGTTTTGTTGCCTTAGGTATAAAATCGATTTTGGATTTATTTGTGATGATAGTGTTCATGTAAGATTTGCTCTCCTTTAATTTTTAAACTTTATTTTATTTTTCCTTTATCAGAAAACATGAAACTAAATACCTGCGATCTTTTTAATATCAGTTTTGTTTTGAAAAATAAGATGGCATATTTCTCTTTTATAATTTTCCAGTCAATACTGTTTTAAGAACGAGTAGTAGTCTGCCATCATGTGATCCGTTGTACAATTTTCACTGTCCTAACTATAAATTCCAAAGAATATCCGAATTACCCAGATTATTGCGGAGATAGCTTAACTTGATAATAAATCATACTTTATACTTCAGTTCCGCTGGTAGCCTGTACCGATATCTGGGCTTTTTGAACATTGATTTATTAGCTGATAACATCGAAAAACTTTTGTGGATTTTGAGAATTGGATGAATGAAGAATATTTCGTTATTTTCGAAGAAACAATTTAGTTTTCAAATTTAATTTTGTAACAACATCACAAGTGAAGAACCACAATCCTATAATTGCTTCTAGAAATCTAGAATTATAATAAACTGACAAGTAAAGTAAAATTTGGATTTTTTGTTTTTGTTTAATTCGCTTACAATAATTAAATTTATTTAGATACATTTTTAGTAAAATTTAAATATTACACAAATGCTGATGACCATCTGGTTTAGTATGCTCGACCCTCTCGATTTTCCTCAACTCCCTTCAATCGTCTATTTTTTGTCGTTTGGCACTATTGTCATCTTCATTGTTTTGGGATTCCATTGCTTTTCTAATAGCTAAAGCTGCCTGCTTAATTTTCATTCTCTCTTCGGGGCTCATCTCTTTCCAAGCTAGCATATGTTTGACTTTATTTTTTAAATGATTACAAAATAACTGCTCCCGGTTAAGGATAGCTAAATCGCGCAAGCCCCCTTGTTGATAGAGATGCTTTTTCTTTTCAGTGATGAGTGTATCGGTTACGAACAACTTCGATTGCGCCAAACTTATTTTTTGTTCGAATCGTTTGTCACGACTTTTCAATTTATGACGGTATACAAACAACATGTAACTCAATGTTGGCGCTTGGTCAGTTCCATTAACTTTGTTTGGAGAAAGTGGCAGCACTTTGTTTGAGAACATTTTTAGATCTTACTAAAGTGAGGTTAGCTAAAGTATGAGACGTCTCCTCCGTAGTAGAGTTGAAAGCTAAATAATATTTTTTAGCAACGAATTTCACTATTTATGGAAACATTGCGAAGGTCAGATCCTTATGTTGTTCAGAATGTCTCAGGTAATCTCACGCCTCAAATTACTAAAATGTTTAGGTAAACTCGGCGAATGATAATGTCGACAATCTATTTACGAGTAAATCTACTGTGCTCCTGTAAACATAGATTATCTAAATGTAACCTTCACAAAGGATCTGCAAAATTTGATAATGTCTCGCTCAAAATAAATAAAGTTTAATTATTAATGTGAGAAATTCGAACGTGTAAACAAACATTATTTAAATTAAACATTTTCCATTGTTCCTTTTTCAAGGCTCAGGTGTTGCACAATACCTTTTGTGCTCAATGGAAAGATATGAGCTTACTCTAAATAGTATTATTAGTGCTTATGGTTTCCCCGCCCACAATAAAACTATTATTTTCCGTAAATAACTTTCGCGTACCTGCTTTAGTCGTGAACCTGCGAACAAATTAAGGTTAGGCGGTACCTGCGCAATACTTAGAATAATATTTTATACCTGTTAGATCTCCATAAAGTTTGGCCATTCTACTAGATCACCATCAATCACACCTTATCTTTAGAGACGAAAGCATAACAAATATAAAATGTCCACGAATAAAAGTGTTGCAAAGAGTCTTAAGCCCACATTGAGCTACGCGCTATTTTTGCACGAGACGCAGTTAAAGATCAGGAAGAAACGATTGGTCGGTCGCGGTTTGCCATTGATAAAATCGAAACTCTTAGTCACAGACACATTAATATCACAAACAAAAGTTCAAAATGATTGGGACTTTGAAGATCTCATGAAGGAAAAGATTTACAGCAATCGTTTAAAATTGGCCTTATTCCGGGTCTTGTCGCAAAATAATTCGCTATTAATGCAGAAAAAAGAGAAAGACTTCAGAGTAGCAGTAACACGAGGAAGGGAGAATGACGATGAAGTAAACAACCCTAAACGACAGAAATTAACCAATAACGTAGCAATGAGAGAAATGACTGATATTAAGAAGAAAATACAAACGTCCGCCGATAAAAGTTTTGTGAAGAGTCATAAACCCTCACTGGGCTACACGCTATTTATGCACCAGACGGAGTTGAGGAAATCGAAAAAACGCTCTTTCGGTCGCTGTTTGCCTATGCTCAAATCGAAACTCTTAGTCACAGACACACTAATCTCGCAAACAAAGGTTCAAAGTGATATGGACTATGAAGCTCTCAAGCAGGAACAGATTTTCAGCGATTTTTTGAAATTATGTATAGTTCGGAGCTTGAGTAATCGAGAAAGTAGAAACAATTCAAAAGCAGTAATACGAGGAAGGGAAGATGACGATGAAGTAAACAACCCTAAGCGACAGAGATTAACAAGTAACGAAGTGACGAGAAAAAGTACTGAGGATAGAAAAAGTTCACGGAGCGCCTAATCTTTTTTGCTCACTATTTTATTTTAACTAGTATTTAAGGAAAATTTTGTTATACATGTCATTTGTAAAATTACAAGTAATAAATATTAAATATTGACTAATAATATAAAATAATAAGTAATTGAGTTCAAATATCACTTTTTAGTATTTTCTGCTTTGAAAAAATTAGGTTTTAATTTGGATTTTCAATTGGGTTCCTGGGTATTTGTGTATATATAAGTATAAGGTATATTGGCGGTAATTCCAGTTTCAACCGTGTCTCCTTGTTCTCTGAAGCTATGACTGCCGAGAAGTTTCGACCTTGGTCTTTGTTAATGCTGGACAATAGAGAAGAACGTTTCTGAATTTTCCACCTCTCCTTCTTCCATACAAGTTTGACTATTTGTGTTCGAGTTTTTTAGTAGAACCCCTACGACTAGAAGTTCAATCGATTTCTTACGTATTACTTTAGACCAGAAAGAGATCGCAGTCGCACAAGAGCTGATCGTCTATTAATATATTTTATGCGCACACGAAGTCCACAAGGCAGTGCTAGAACGCAAGATGCCAACGGACATCAAGCTCATTCCTATTTTTATATTAGCGGTGTAAGGGTGATAAAGTAACTTGATGTCCTTTCTAGTGAGGAAAAATATTCATTGACTAATTTTAAGCCCACAAATCGCAAGGTGAGCACTCATGTTGCCGCTCTGCTGTTGGAGTGTATGCTCACCTCCCTGAAAACGGTTGCCCTCCGGAGCAGTAAGCTTACTGCTTCCTTAACAGGAGTCAGTTCTATCTAAAAAACATTACAGTATTTGGGAGAGCTCCTTATGGAAGACTCTCTCTTCTAGTTTCCCCATTTGATTAATGCGCGTGAAAACTCACTGCGCCTCTTCTCCCACAATTTCATCCCGATCACACATCGTTCGTCGGTATGTGACCGGCGAATGAGCTACCAGTAGTAATCTCTTAATAAATTGTCCAAGTTTCAAAAGATGCAATTGAAGGAGGAGAAAATTTCACCACAACCCTTTCTTATACGGAGCTTTTTTGACCCTTAGATTGATCTTCGCAGTAATGCACCTGTGTCCAAATGGCATTAATAGCGGGATTCTGTAACCAGTCTCTAGTCTCTATTTGAGACATTTTGAGGCAAAGTCTCAATTTGAGACTAGTTACTATTCACTAAACAGTCTCTAGCGTTAGTCTCAAAATATTGAGACCTGGTAGTTAGCCGGTCACAAAACTAAAAAGAGCTCTTGTCTGCCATTTTGAATATACTGAATAGAGATCATCATAGATATTAATCGATTGTCGTATTTTTATATTTTGTAAGCAACTCAAACACGAAAAAGTTAAAAATGAATAAATTTTACATAAATTTCGTAAATATTATGAAACAAAGTCAACATATATTTTCATTTTTATTGATAAATATGTTTTTTGACAATGTTATAGAAAAATTAATATATGTTATCGACATATTTATTTTCATTCAAGTGTAAAAACATCTCTGAATAATGAAATGTAATAGATTTTGAGACTGTCACTTACAGAATAGCAAAATCATCTCAAGTCTCAAAAATTGACTCTAACTCAAAATCTCAAATTTAGAGACTTGAGACTGTCTCACGTTACAGAATCGCACGGTAAGTGTGTTTTCGGTATGGTCCACAGTGAACCGCTGATACCGATGAGAGCCGCTCTTCGGATACGTTCAAGCTTCTTAGCGAGTGTGACCTTTTCGATCGCCCTACACCTCACTTATACATTTTCGAAGATTATTGGCGGTTTCGTAGAGCTTCAACACCACCTTTGGTTAGGGTCCCCACCTCTTCGCTATAGCGTCTCTACAACAGAATGAGGCATGCGATGTCTTCTTTATTCTCTTCGTAATATTTGGTTTACAAGAAAACTTTATATCAAGGTTAAGCTCAAAAATATTGCAAAATGTGCTGGAAGCATTAGAAGCAGAGTTCTTTTATGGCCCAAATGGAAGGCCTAGTATTAAGGTGTCAATTGTGAAATTCGGTATGAATTGGATGCAGTTTGTGCATGGCGTGGATATGTTTTGTTATTATTATTTACTTGTATTCGCCTACAAATATAATTAAAACTAAGTTCAAGTAACATAAAATAATTTTTAAATATATACAATTATTAAAAAAAACGAATTTTCCTTTTTAATTTCATGCTACCCTCTCGTTATGCACCATTACCGAACCCACACACCACTCTATTAAACGTTCGACATCCGTTCACGCGGAAATGCTACCAAACGATGATAATGGCAACGGAAATGCCAAACTAAATATCCGCCGACCCAACTTTCCGCAACGCCCCTACTGCTGTGTCGGAAATTGAAAAACACAAAATTGGAAAATGCACCACCACAACCACCTCCGTCAACACCGCCACCAACTGTGCTCGCGTGCCAAATTGCAACGGCACAACAACACATGCTCGCTGATTTTCAAAATATATGCTTGCGCACAGATACGCCTCTCCTCGGACAAACTGAGTTTTGATCTAGTGCCCGATTTGGGCAGCAACCTCACCCACTCAACGGTGATCAAAGTGAATAGAGCCACCTCTTGGCATTCCGTTGAGCTGGACTACAAAGCGGGCGAAATCACTTTCACCGTCGACTACCATCTGCGTCAAAGTCAAATGTTCGGCTTGACTTTTAATATCGGTGACAAGTTAATTATTGGCAGCAGTCTTAAGTCGGCCGCCTCTGGGCTGGTCGGCTGCATACGTGACATCGAAATAAATGGTCATCTCATCGAGCCACGTCACGTTGTGAAGACGGAACGTGTGGTAGGCGAGGTGGCGTTGGATAACTGTAATTACATTGATCCGTGCAAACGGCCGAATACTTGCGAACATGGCGGCAAGTGTTTCGTGAAAGATGATCGTGTCACGTGTGACTGCAAACACACCGGCTACATCGGCAAGAACTGTCACTTTACGAAATATCGCAAGACTTGTGAGGAACTGGCACTGCTTGGATACACCAAATCTGATGTTTATCTCATCGATATTGATGGCAATGGTGTATTTCCACCGGCGCATGTTAAGTGCGACTTCCAAAGCTTGGAGAATGCTACAAAAACTATTGTCGAACACAATCTGCCGAGTCAAGTTGATGTGCGTTCGGCGAGCGAAAGTGATTTTAGCTACAATATTCGTTATCGCGAATTTTCACCAGACATGTTACAGGAATTGATCTCACATTCATTATATTGTACGCAGTACATCAAGTATGACTGTTATAAGGCGCCATTGGAGCTGCACTCGGCAACTTGGTTCACTTCGTCCGCCAAGAATCTGACTGTGGATTTTCTCGGCAATGCAAAACGGTATGTATTATATAATCAATATACTCGTATACAATAAATTTTAATAGAATAGTGATTACCTTGTGCCAGGTGCGGAAGAAGTCATATCTCCACATAGTGATAATTTAGTATATAAAGAGGGCAAGGAATTAATCATCGTAGGTTTTTAAGGAAACAGGAAGCTTTCATTACAAAATGTTAACAGTTTCGACTGAGTTTCGATGATTTATTTTCCGGTCCGATTTTTGTACCCTGAGCAAGTTATATTAACTTTCCTTGACGAGCTGAGTCGATATAGCCAAGTCCGTCTGTTTGTATATATGTATGTAAACTAGTTCCTCAGTTTTTGAGATTTCGATCTATAATTTTGCACACGTTCTTTTTTCCACAAGGAACTATTGTCGGAACCGCCAATCAACCCACTACGGCATGTAGTTGCCATAACTGATCAACTATCAACAACAGTGTTCACAGATCTTTCTGGTCCAGGGTAAATCGGGGTAAAAGTCTAGGGAACTCTTCGCCATCGATCAAGATCCATCTTTCAATGATTGTAGTAATTCTAACAGGACGTTGTCCGTTCAGGACACATGCAGTAAGACTGAATATTTTACCGGATGACAATCCATCTATCTTGGCTGTTTGGAAGCAGATGAGATAGAATTATCTTAACTTTTCCATCTCGAATATACTCCTTTTGCCAGATCAAGTTAAAAAAACACCTTCCTTCTTCAACTTATTTATTGTCGTTCTTACTCTTCGCTGTATGGCGCCAATTGGATATTTTAAGTTTAGCTAGGTCCTTTTCACCTGATCATTCCAACAGAGTGGATGTCTCCTTATTCTTTTACTTCCCCCGGCGGGTACTGCGTCGAATACCCTCATAGCTGAAGTCCATCCATTTGAACGACATGACCTAGTCAGTGTATTCACTGTCTCTTAATTCGCTTAATTATGTCAATGACGTCGTATAACTCGAACAGCTCATCGCTCCATCGACTGCGGTTTTCGCCCTTTCCAACATGCAAAGGACAATAAATCTTTCGCAGAACTTTCTCTCGAAAACTCGTAACGTTGACTCATCAGATGTTGTCATCATCCATGCCTGACCATCATATAGCAGGACGGGAATAATGAGTGACTTATAAAGTTTTGTTTTTGTTCGTCGAGAGCGGACTTTATTTCTCAATTGCCTACTCAGTCCAATGTAGCACCTGTTGGCAAAAGTTATTCTGCGTTTGCATTCGAGGCTGACGTTGTTGTTGATGTTAATTTTGGTTCCAAGATAGACGAAATTAGCTACAACTTCGAAGTTATGACTGCCAACAGTGACGAGAGAGCCAAGTCGCGAGTGTTCCGCTCTTGCCAAACCAAATTAAAAACACCTTGGATCACAAATTTTTCGACAACCATGTAAAGTAGTGTGTATATATAAAATACCTAAGTAGATCTGAGTATTGTAAGTTCAGGGCGTTCTTGTTGATAGGTGATATCCACCAACACGAGCTTTTCCATATTACTTCACAAAGGATTTAACAGTCCAAGTGTGATCTTCCGCTCGAGACATCAGCCACCTAATACATAATCTAATACCAATTAATCAAGACTTCGTCAATATTCACATAGAAATTGGGCATCTACAATTAGCAAGTGATGGTAACATTGTTAAAGAATTTCTCTAGCAACGTCATAAATACTGTTATAAGCGTTGTTCAAGATTAAATTGTCAAAATCGTGATATCTGTATACTTATTGATTGGATTGGAGGCATCAAAATTCATAGCTCAAAATAACCATATTCCGGGGATGGATAGTATATTCTATTGCAGTGTTCTAGAAATGTTCCAAGGAATTAAACTACTCTCATACCGTTACCTTTCCTTAAGAATATTGAAATTCCAAAAGTAATAACCTAAAACATCTGCTCCACTTTTCATTTCAAGACTTAAATCAACTGAATACTTGTAGTGCGCGAGTGATCAACAAACTTGGCCCCACATATCAGCGTTCACATGACCATTTCAACAATATTGACAATAGTACAGTTGGCTGCCACAACATTTCACTACCAGCAGAAGTCGTAATTTAATGTTTGCTTGACATTTGTAGGAAAACAAACACTGCACAGTCACGCTGACTGACATTAACACAGACAGTAGCATAGACAGTCGCACAGACCTTAAGCGCTAGCACTTGATTATTAATATAAACTGACTGCGCTCCAATTTGCGTCTTGTCACTCATGCTGCAATGCCCGGCAAGCAAATTGTAAGGCACTGAGCGACAATTTGACTTGACTTTGTGAACGCGCTCAACCTCATGCCCGCATCCCCTTCCCGCATATGAACAACCGACCGGCGAGTGACTGCACTCGTTTCTTCATTTCACTCGCATTATGTTTACATACTTACATGAATATGTATGCATATGTAATTGCATGCGAATTCATGTGTCAAGCAGCAGTGAGCTATCAACAGCAGAATGCCACAAGTAGTGCCAACACTTTTCCATTCACTCAGTTGTCTCCGTCGTTGGTCATCGTCTGCAGTAGTCTATGAATACGAGCGAGTAATTTCTGTCAGCAATGATGCCAACTAGAGATGATTTGTGTACTGACTCAACACGCAACAACACTAATAAACACACAACTCTATTGGATAATGACAACAGTCGTAATCACAATTGTAATGCCAACATAGAAAGTGGCTGGGAGAGTATGTAAGAGAATGACAGCGGGAATAATAACGTGACACTTGACAGACATTGTAAAATTGCATAAGGAAATTACGATATTAGTTGGGGAAATGTACAACACAGTTACTTAAATGTGGTATTCGAGCTTTAAGGGTTGAAGGGTTGAGGAATAAATTGAACTAAAAACAAGAAAAAACATCAGTTGAACCGAAGATATAATAATAATACTCTTCAAAAGTACAAAAGATTTCTTAAAAGTTTAATCGGTCAGTTTGTATAGCAGCTATATGCCATAGCAAGCCGGACCAAAGAAAATTTCTTCGGAGATTGCACTATTATCACTTATGTAGACAATACTCCTTGCCAAATTTGATGGCGATATTTTGTCGGATGAATTAATTCTCCATACAGGCACTTGATACCGAACGTTCATTTTAAATTACAGTTTCTTAGAGAGAAAAAACGTGAACAAAATGTCTTAAAAACTGAGGACCTGAACTAGCGTATATACAGACAGACGATCTTGGCAAAGTCAACTCAGCTCGTCATGCTGATCTTTTTTATACAAATTCTAAAACCTTTTACGTTTTCTTCTGGGTGTTACAGACTTCGTGGCAAGATTAATTATACTACTATATAGTCATTACTATGTCATATAGGCAAGGATTGCACCGCGACCTTGGGCTATTGTGCTCTCTTGCTAGTGACGCAATGTCATCCCTGTTTGGAAACATGAATCCCAGGGCCTTTATCCTGCAGTCAACTAGCAGGTATTGTGGGGTTTTAGGCGCCATATCGCAGAACTTACAATGTGCTCAAGAAGTTAGGTCCATGTTATATAAGAGCTTCTTCAGCTTGCTGTGGCCATTGTAGAATGCAACAAGTAGCCTGCATTTGTTCCTAGGGATGTTAATTACATATTTGAACCCGATGAGGTTATAACTATCCATTAGATACTTGGCATGGCGCATGTCATAAAGTTGTTGACAATATCGCTCTCGGTCTACTCCTTCTTCCTTGCGGAACAGCTCCTTAATGGTATGAGGACCCACCGCGATGAAGGGTTTAGGTCTTACCATGTTAGTGGATGCTGCGGAGCGGGCGAGCTCATCAGCCAGTTCATTCCTGGCTATACGTTTGTGACCGTGGTTTGGTTCCGCTAGACTTTTCAGCCGTTCTCCACATTCCTGCAACAGTAGCGATTTGATCTCATATGCAGAGATTGCTTCAAGTGCCGCTAAGTATGGTTATTCGTTGGAGTTTTATCTTAATGCAAAACTTTCCAAAGGTATGCAGAATTTGGTGTGTGGCCCTGCGACTCCTGCACCGATTCCTTCCGACGTTTTTGAGACGTCGGTGTACCACTTGATTGAACTATCCTTAACCAGTGGAATCGTTCCATTCAGCCTTGCTGTTAAGGATAACCTTGTACTTCTTAGTAAAGTTCACCCTTTTGGTAATGATGTCTCTTTGGGGGAAGAGCCAATGTTATTTCATTTATTAATTCTTTCATCCGCTGGGATTTGGAGCAGAATGTGTTTGGCTACCTGACAGATTACTAGGTGAAGTAGTGTGATCTCAAGCATGACTCAAGTGCTGCCGTCGGTCATGTGCGCATTGCACTCGACATGCAGATGCATACAATTCGTTGCTGTTTCGATAGTTGGAGTCCTATCGAAGTCTGCGAAGCTTTTAAGGCCCGAGCCAGCATCCCATACGTGATTATCGGCCGCTAGATCATGGTGTGTAACCGCCTAACAATCCTTGACTTACAGCCTTAGAATTTATCTGCTAGTCGATTGCACACCATTAGTGCTTTAGTCACTTTGAACATGGTCAGGTCAACATGCTGCTTCCACCGCAAAGTGGAATCTGGCGTAAGACCAAGATACTTCACCGTCTTGGTACTCTTTACCTCACTGCCTGCAAAGGTTAGATTCATGAAGCCGGGTCGTCTCAGAGGGGTTCATTTTCAATTCAACCTCACTGCACCGACCTTTTCAATCTTTTGTATTAAGTCGCAGAGAGTGTCCTCGAATTTGTCTCTGGCTCTAATAACAATGCCATCCCTATATTATGGTCAGTGAATCCCATTGTCAGTTAGCAAAACTAGCACGTCGTCCACGGCAATGCTCCATAACAAGGAGAATAGCACTCCACAGTGTGGGCAGCCTCTTGTAGTGCCAAGATGAATACTGGTATTTACTACTGTGGTTACAGCTATTCTGGTGCGCATTACAGTCTCTTTCCGTCTCCAGTGCCCTGGCTACGCTCTTGTTGTGGCGCTGCGCTAAGAACTCAGCAAAATTAAGTCTCTAACTCCAAAAACACACAAGGCAGCCAAACTTTTCTATTGTTAACTAATTTTATGTTTATTTTTGAAATTTACATGGTTATTGCACACTTGGGACGACAGTGGTGCTTGCCCTTGCTCCATCAATAAAACATGTGTGGACCCAAATCAATCATGCAACTGTGATGTGAAGGAAAACAAATGGTACTCTGACGAGGGCTTCTACAATGAACCGCACAGCCTTGGCATAACGAATATGTACTTCTTGCAGCAAAAGGACTTGGAGGAGGACTCACAAGGACGCATTACGCTGGGGCCATTAGAGTGTGTTGAAACAAGTAAGTTGAAGGAGAAAGGAGAGCTTTAAATAACGCAGTTTAATTTATATTTTATGTGCTATGGAAACTGTATTTTTTCGAAAACCGAATTTACTCACTCTCCTCGCTTTATTTCTTTACTTTTTCACATTTCCTCACAGACACCCAGAAGTATGTTGTCACCTTTACCACTTCACAGTCGTACATCGAAGTGCCCGGCTGGCGCAAGGGCGATATTGCCTTCTCATTCCGCACTACCGGCGAAAAAGCCATACTGCTCTTTCAGCCACCCATTCGTCCGAACCATCCATCCTTTATGGTCGCACTCACCGGCGACTATCAGCTGACATTCAATTTCACCCTCAGCACCGGCACAACAAGAGAGCTGGTAATTAACTCGCATCGCAAACTGAATGGCGGTGAGTGGCATAAGATTTGGATCGACTACAATGAGTATCACGTGCGCTTTATGATAAATACCGACTATCAAATGGTTGATCTGCTGCCAGAGGAGGAATTCGGACCATTCGAGGGCAGCATGTATATCGGCGGCGCCACAGCGTAAGTAAAAATGCACGTATTGCTTAAATAAACTTTGTTCCGCATATTACTATTTCCGAAATATTGACCAACGATAAAAACTTAAACGGTAGAGCTCCAGCGCTTGCAGCTCACTCCTTCTACGACGAAATTTTTCACTGGCGACTGCAATTATTATGCTTCCATTGATTTATTATAGCAATTTTTATTTAATTATTATTGCGAAGGAAAAGAAAACCGGAAAGGAAAACAGACGCGCAGGAAATGTAAATATGGCGCACACATCTCGAGGCAACACTTTGTTCTTACATATTTACATGTATGTATATAAAGAAAGCGACCACAAATGGCATACTGCGACAACGTAGACGTTACCCTTGCCGTTGAGCACATCATGCCATGCCAATTTGGATTTATCGATTTAATTGGAGTTATAATGTATGCCATTAACTGTGAGCCCATTCAGTCAAAACTGATTTACGCAAATGTGGCAGGCAGGCACTCCGGCTGCAAATTTATAGGCAAACTACGAGCTGCGCGACGTAACGCTAGCAAATTTACATGCATGCATATGATATGTGTGTGGACTAGCTTGTTGCGGCCTGAAGTGCACATTCAGTACATCCAGCGCATTTCTGGCATTTCTCTCAAGCGCCTGGGGAAAAGGCGCAAATCAATCACCTTAACGGCTCCTTAATTAACAGCGAACACTTTTACAATCTTTTTACAATTAATCAGCTCGACTTTTCACTACCTTAATTTTTATTAATAGCACTCATTTGCGATGGCGGCGGCGGCAACTTCACGCTACGCACATTGCTACGAACTTGAATATTCGAGAGTATTTGCATTCACGCATAATCCACTTCAAACTTAAGCTGCAGCTACGGTGTTATTTACGGCTATAGCCGTATATGTTTAAAGGGTATGCTTAAATGCCTACACATACCATATTTACCATATGAGTACCCTGTAGGTAAAAGCATTCTGCAGTTGACTGAAAGGAAGAACCCTGGTTTACACTTAAAAACTAAGGATGCAAGTCGAAAAAATCTTTATTGGCGTAGGCACCACTTACGTGGTTATTGACGAGTTTATAACAGCGCGCCAGTCGTTCTTCCTTTCTTTTCTATTCGGCGCCAACTGAAGATTTCAGGTGCAGCATGGTCTTTCTTCACCTGGTCTTTGCCTCTGCCTCGCCAAGCGGGTACTGCATCGAATACTCTCAGACCTGAAGTGTTTTCATTCATTCGCACCTTTTTCTCGAAAACTCGTAACGCCACTCATCAGATGTTGTCATCGTCCATGCCTCTGTACCGTATAGCAGGGCAGGGATTATGCGTAGTTTTAAGAATTTGGTCTTCGTTCGTCGATAAAGGACTTTACTACTCAATTGCCTACTAAGTCCGAAGTAGCACCTGTTTGCAAGAGTTATTCTGCGTTGGATTTCGAGGCTGACATTGTTGTTGGTGTTAATGCTGATTCCAAGATAGACGAAATTATCTACGACTTCGAAGTAATGACTGTCAACAGTGACGTGGGAGCCAAGTCGCGAATGCGACGACTGTTTGTTTGATGACAGGAGATATTTCGGCTTGCCCTCATTCACTACCAAACCCATTTCCTTCACTTCTTCGTCCAACCTGAAGAAAGCACTACTAACGGCTCGATTTTTATGGCTAATGTTATCGATTGTACACTCTTGTAGAAGATTGTACCATCTCTATTCAGCTCTGCCATTTTTCTCCAGCAGCAGGTTAGAAAAATCGCACGATAGGTGGTCGCCTTGTGTGAAACCTCGCTTGAGATCAAACGGTTCGGAGAAGTCCT
The DNA here is from genome assembly GCF_023373825.1 of Bactrocera dorsalis. Lineage (NCBI taxonomy): Eukaryota > Metazoa > Arthropoda > Insecta > Diptera > Tephritidae > Bactrocera > Bactrocera dorsalis. The sequence continues at coordinate 34,583,631 of NC_064307.1, forward strand.
TACCGATCCTGATGGAGCTACTAGTCAGTTTACACTTCCGTACTAGATTTAGGCAGTTCCTTTTCGCACTGTCAGAAGCAGATTTAAATTCGACGAAGAGGAGGAGTGTGTTTATCCTCTTTCCACGATTATTTTCAAATTTCACTTTACAGAATATAAATCAATACAGTGCAATATATTAAGCACAAAAATAACCTTGGAGGAATGCGTGCTCTTATCTAAAAATGATCAAAATCTGGCAATAACTTTTCAAACCCCAGATAACAAATATGGGAACCTCTGCGTTAATGGTTTTTATGACCTCCGACCCGCGATAAACTAAAATACAGTTGGCCATTAGTAAAATATTCTTTTCGTGGGTCAATCCCTACTAATTCGAAAGTTTGGCCTTGGAACTTGCTTGTAGTTAGAGCGAAAGATGTTTTCACCGGAAATTTATGTCATTTAAATGAGGTTGGCAGATCACTTGGGATCATGGGAGTCCTCGGTATATGAGCTGATTGACCTGCTGCCAGGCCGGTGATAATGGTTGCTACAATTAAATTGTCCTTCAATTCCTTAACAAGCAGTCTCGTCCCGTTGCACATGCTTGAAGGACTTAAATTCCTCAGAAGCATAATTGGAATTCCAATTTTAAAAGTCAAAATGTGGTGGCAGTTCAGAAGCGTTTAATAAAATTAAAAACTCCTGGGGATAATGGACTGCGTCGTCGATATTAGTCACGGTGTCTATCGATTTGTATTTTTTTATTTCTTCGGGAATTCAGTCAACTTAGACCCTTATTGAGTGACCTTATACCGAGAATTGTGAAATTATGTAGATATTTTTTGTTCATATGAATGAAATCATCCACCTTTTTATATTTATCGCTATAGAAGACGTCTTAAAACAATCAACCGAGAATATTTCAACTAATTATATCCTTTGGTTGTAAGAATTGTAGAATATAAGATATAACCCTCGAGAACACGTCAGAAATAACATTTTCCCGCTGGGTGTATTTATTTTCACAGCTGTTTACCCAAGCATATATGTATGTAGGAATGGGCGTTCGCGCTTAATTGGCATGCTCTTCTTTGGCCCTCCATGTGGTGTTTTAATTCCGACAACGTGTAAATAAGTGAGCCAATCAATGCATAAGCAATAAAACTCACTGACTTGTTCAGTGAATGAAAGATGGAGTGAAGGGTAAGGAGAACATTTCAATCACATTGAAATAAAGTGAGAAATAGTAATGCAATAATGCGCATTTAAGTGTGTTGCAAGTAATTTCCGCGCACAACTGCATGTGCAGAGTAGGTCAATGTAATACCCTTAAGTACTCGTTTAAGGTTAAAATTTGCAACGTTTGAATTTTCTAAAAGTACAAAATGTTTTTTCTCCTGACAGTTCACCAAAATAAGTTTAGAATTATATATCTAAAATATAGGAATGGCGACTCAAATTGATCTATGGAAATTTCTCAATCCGTTCATTTATACATCTGTATGTTGTTGTAAGCTATAACTATGCTAAAAATGAAGATGTACTAAAGATGAGAAGGTTTAATGTGAGCAAAAAATAGTGATTCTTTTTATTCTTCAAAATCTATATCGTCCCCCTCAAAAAAATCGACCTTGGCCCCAATATTACCGAATAAATAACCCTCTCTTGATTCAAATTTGAGGATTTTATTGCAAGCTGTGATCCATTGTGCCCTCTCTGTTATCAAGTTGAAACCAGTGAAATCAAAGGGGCTTAGTAGAGCTCCTATGTTAATGGTTACACTATTTCCATTCAACGGATTTGTTTACCCAATAGCCTGACTTTCGCTTCGTCTTCAAGCATTATGTGCTCTGGTGTATCTCCTCTTTGGTCACAGAAGCAACACATATCCATGGCGCTGTTCCCAAATCTGTGCATATAACACCTTGAGAAGAACGTTTAGTTTCTTGAATCCTTTTGTATCGAGCTCTTTCAAAACTAAACGCGCCTGTTTATCCCAGGCACTCGCTGCCACTGACATTTTCGGCTAGTTCACATCACTTGATGCCTCTAAGCCCAAGGATCTCGCTAATAAGATATTGTTTTCCGTGGCAAAGCTTTTAAACCTTCTTATGCAATCCAATTGATGTTGAAAAAACGTTTGACTACCAGTGAGAATGGCAGTTTTTCTCTAAAATAATACATCTGCATCCACAGCTTGAAAATGCATTGGAAACCTGCCCATGGACACAGACAGTTTTGTACGTAATCTCAATTGAACCGTGATTTATATTGTCAGTAAGACTTTGAATCCCTTTTCGTTCGTCTTTAGATAAAAAGGGATACCTAGGCACACTCTCTCTAATGACTTTTTTATATTCATGACAATTTCCCCCTAAGCAAATTCTCATAAATCACACTCGTTCCTCAAAGTACGAACATAGGAAAAATCCCTTCCATAATAAATATATTTCTTAAATCCCTACTTTTAATAATGGTAAAACTTTTAGTTACTATCTTGATACTTATTTATTATTTACAATATTTTACATATAATATGGTATTAGCAATAAGAAAAATTTAAATAAATTAAATTCTAATTAAAAAACAAAGCTCTCTGAGTCCGTTTCCTCTGATTAATTGGTGTATCTTCTGGTTTCTCTAGCTTAACATCAAGTTCCGCCTTTACATCCTCTCTGAGCCTCTTTGCCGCTGTGGTTTTTACTTCTGGCTCCTGTTGCTTGACATCCTCCTTTTCATCATCTCGGCTTCTCTTTATCGCTTTTTCCGTTGTGGTTTTTACCATGACATCCTTCTGATGTGACAGACCTGATCGACATTGGCGCAATATACGCAGCATGGAGAGTCTTAAGCGTTGGCGGAATATTTGTTCCTTTTGGAGAGCTTCTAAGTCTGTAAAATTTTCTTGCTCTTTGGTGCGTGCGATTAGTGTGTCAGTGACTAAAAGTTTCGATTTTATCAATGGCAAGCAGGGAACTACAGATATGCCTTTCTTACGATATTTCAACTCACTCAAGTGCAGAAATAGTGTGTACCCCAGTGTGGGTTTGCCGCTCTTGTCAAAACTTTTATTGCTGGACATTTTGATTTTTGTGTGCTTTCGTCTCTAAGATTTCGAAGTGAATGTTTAGTCGGTTGAAATGCTGCAGAATTTATGGAAAAGGGTGCAGGTAAAAAGGATGCAATGTAAATGCGCAGGTACAAATATATTTTCTTAAAACAAAAGCAGGTAGACGTGCACGAACCTGCTCTAGGGGACTTATTGTAAACAAGTGAATGGTTGATAATAATAATCAATAGAAAAAGATTATATTATAAAAGAAAATAGCCTTTTGAAAAAAATATTATACAATAATCTATTTTATTTCGAAAAATTAAAAAAAAAACGGTACCTTCAGTTTTAATGAAACTAGAACACCCTTCACATATAAAGAGACTCTCATACAAGAAATTAATTTCGATGGTTCAGTTTATATGGCAGGTAAATGCTACTGTAGATCGAATTTTAGAATATGGTCGGATGACAGAATGCCCAATGATTGTAATTTAAGTGTGCTCTGCCCAATCTAGAAAAATGTAGATCCTACAATCTGCGCCAACATCTCAACATCCGAATATAATGATTCTATAGAGCGTACCGTCAGAAAGACTGAAGCCCACCGTCAACAAACTGATTGGATCTTATCAGAGTGGCTTTAGACCAGGAATATCCATAATCGAACAGATTTTCATCATACACCAAGTCTTGGAAAAGAGCCGTGAGAGGAATATCAACAAACATCACCTATTTGTCTACTTTAAAGCCGATTTTGACAGCACGAAAAGAAGCCCGCAAAGCTAATATGACTACATAAGCGGACGTTGAGCAAAAGCTCCATCAGGATCAGGAAGCACCTCTCGAACCATTCAATACCAATCGAAGCCAAGGCGACTCCATCAGGATCAGGAAGCACCTCTCGAACCATTCAATACCAATCGAAGCCAAGGCGACTCCCTATCGTATGACTTCTTCAATATACTCCTGCAGAAAATAATTCGAACTGTAAAAGCGAAGCAAATGGGCTTGATAGTGAACGAGGGCAAAACAGAATATCTCCTGTCGTCGCATTCGACTTGGCTCCGACGTCCGTAGATAATTTCGTCTATGTTGGAACCAACATTTACATAAACAACAACGTCAGCCTTAGAAGTCAACACAGAAATAATTCGTGCCAACAGGTGCTACTTCGGACTGAGTAAGCAACTGAGAAGTAAAGACCTCTCTTGACGAACAAAGACCAAACTCTACAAGTCGCTCATCATCAAAAGGTTCTGCGGAAGATGTATGGCCCTCTGTTCATTGGCAAAGGCGAATACGACAGTTGATAGAACGATGACATTGACGTAGTTCAGCGAATCGTCCGAATGGATGAAAACACTCCAGCTCTGAGAGTATTCGACGAGTACCCGCCGAGGGAAGTAGAGGAATATATATATATATGCATTTATTTAGAAGGTCTTCAACGAAATAGTGGTAAGTGCACAAACCAACAACATTTTTGTTGAATATAGTGGTTTTAAAGGTTTACCGTTACTGTTTGCTTCAACACCAATAAGCCGTCGCATCGCATGACTCCTGAATTGAAGTCCAACAAAAGTAAGCGATTTTGTTGCAATGCTAATTCTGAGCATACCATTTGTTGTTGCAGCAATTTAAATGCACATATTAGCGAAGGCTCTTAATGTACGCGAAAATGGCCGCTTCAGAGCCGCAGCACAATGGCCGAGCAACAAAGTTAAATGAAGCGTGTCGCCACATGTTGCTGTCAGTGCAAAAAGCGCAAACACTTTTTGGCAACGACAGCGGGGCTTTTAAATAAAATAGTCGTTTATGCGAATGCAGCAACGACACGGCATGCGTTGCGAGCGGAAGTTGAGGTGAATGCATGCACACGCGTGTGTGTGTATAACGTTGGTCACGCGTTACGCGGGTATGGCGCAGACCTGCTGCAATGCGGCACAGACCTACTAGCGCTTCCGCTTTGTAACATCCTATAAGTGCCATTTTGTTGTAGCTGTTGTTGTTGCTGTTGCTGTTGCCAGCTTTGACGACAACGTCATTGTCGTTAGCGCCATGCCAATAGCTGTCACAGCATGAAAGCGCTTAATTGCTTGTGATGGCATTAAATAAATTTTTAATTGCTTCGCACTTTTCATTCACGCTTCCGACGCTCCCATGGGCGCCGTAACGACGACCACTTCTTACACATGCACACTTTTGGATGGCAAACACCATATACCCTACATATATAAGTATATGTGTGTGTATGAGTGCCTTTTACTGCTCTTTTATGCTGCTCCTTGATGAGTCGATCGTTGGCCGCCATTGTGTGCTTTACTTGTGCGATTCTTTTTGTGTTCGCACTTGATTGCTGTTGTGTCACTTAACATCATGCACCGAATCTATTTGTATGTATGAGTGTGTGCGTTTGCATATCGAAATTTCTCCATTTCCGAAGGTTACTTATACGCTCCGGAGGAACTGTGTAAGCACTCCTTCATATGCATACAATTTATTTCGCTCGAGTAATTTGATTTTATAAAGACGGCTTTATTTCGTATATGAGTAGAAGAGGTTAATCGTTGCCCCATTTTATCATTTAATAAACAGCTTGGACTAAGGTTATTCTTAAATGTTGAAGTTCTTAAGAATAGCTGGCTTACTGCAAAAAAATCAGAGTGTCGTGTGTCTACTGCAAAACTTATAGCGTTTGATGAATTCTCTACAATAATCTTCGGACATACTATAGTTCAATAAGCAAAGGATTGATGGATAAAATAGACTACCTACTCTCATCTTTTATTTGGGAGAGAAGGTTTCACAAAAAGAGAGAGAGACGCGACCCTTCAACGAAACTTTTATAAACGAACGGATCAAATATACCCAATAGAGTGGGCGTCCTGATCCATTCTCGGATCTGGATATTAGGCGGCCCTTCAAACCTCCGAAAGTGTTCGCCTAAACGAAATAACTGTTGAGAATACGAAAACCGCTATCCGTCTGGGTACCGAACCAGTACAGGAGATACGTATGTCACTGAAAATGTTATAGAATGAAATTTGTAAAAGGCCTGACAGACGAAACAAGGCGAGAAGGAATGCCTTAAAGACTTGTAAGATCGCTAAGACCATGTGCAAGAGCCCCGAAGAAAACGAATACACAATCTTTTCATTCATACGGTCTTCAAAGAACTGCAAAACTACTTTAGGCCTACTGACATCACATGCAGCCGGAAAGCTATAATTAACGTCGATAATTTAAGCTGGACGATCTGCTATGTGTTCAGCTCATCAATTAGTGTAAGTCGAGTAGGAAATCGCTCGGCTGTCTGTTGGGATTGCAGCTGTTCGACCTTCGAACCTTAGTTTCATTTGTTGAGGTGCGTTTGGCTTGGCTGCAACAAGATAGTTGGTCCTAGCCATTGTTAGGGCCTCAAAGCATACGCATGTCTAAAACACTGGAGACGTATCTTCCACCTACCACAACATGCCCGATCTGGTTACGAACTTTTCGACCCGGAGACAGCTTGTCGAATTTTCTTATGCTGAAATCTAGTACTACAGATAACCATATTACGGGCCCCGGCGAAATCGATCAGCCTGAACCCACTTGGTCCCAAATCCAGCGCGCAAACCTGGAAATGGAATGTTTCGCCTTCTCACTTTAACTCGGCTTCAAACAGATGTCTTTTGGCTGCTAAAAGGATACTTTAACTCCCAAGGATCAAACTCAGGCTCTTGGTCGCATTCTACACCGGCCACTGCAAGTTGAAAAGGCACCTGTTCAACCTAGGACTTGCCTCTTGCTCTAACTGCCGGTTCTGCGACAGGAAACCTGAAAACCCGGAGCACCTGCTAATCGACTGCATCGCAGTCTGCAGACGCTGGTCTAAGGCCCTTGGAATTACATTTCCGGATAGGGATCACATCAACTCACTAGCTCCCAGCAAAATACTAGAATTTATCGATTTGTTGGGGCTTGGTGAGTCCCTGTGAGTTAGGAGAGGGCACAATAGACCCAAGGTCGCAGTGCATACCTCGATTAATTCTATTGTCTATTTTCTAAAGGATACTTGGTCTAAGACCGGAAGTCGTAAGCTGCTTGTGCCATACGTAAAATAATCGTTTCAGGCCACTCCCACGGCATGACGTTCAGAGAACTTTCCTCACTTGCGTGAACTTCTACTAATGGCTCCATCCTCCATGACTTAGACTATACTGTTCAATTATGAACACCAAAATATTTAAAGGAGAATCAAATAAGGAGATTTGGGTGACCAATCAGTCCGAAATAGTTTTTTTTCGGTCATTCTATGATATTTCTTGAATTTCGAATCAGTTTTCTGTAAACTAAATACGGCAATTTCGATTGAAAATGGACTTCGTTGCTCTTAAAAGTTCAATCTAGCTTACAATTTTCCTGTACTAAGTTCTCAAGGTGAGGTGATTCGTTGCACCAACACGATCTCTCACTGCAAAATGTGAAGAACTCAGTCAACATTATCTGAGCGGTATTGAAAGAATTGAAAAATATGATTAGTGCAGCCGTGAACGCACTGTCCATATAATTTGTTTCAAACCATTCAGCTCAAACAAGTGTTATTTGACGCAATGGATGTTAGAATAATTTACTCGCGAACCACGTAACAGCATTGAGGTAAAATGGATGGAATAAAAGTTGCTTAAGGCAATGGATGTTAGAGGAAGATGCAAGCAAACTACAAAATAACTTTAAGATAATGTGGATAGTTATTAGACCAAATGGCATCCAAATATTCCAAAAAATCTTTCTATAAAGCTTTTACTATCATATTCTATGCTTATTTTCACAAGTAAGAGGTTAATCAAGTATCATGAAGTATAAATTGTAACGCCTGAAATTAATCACTCTTTAACAGTGGTTAAAAAGTCTCCAAATATGCATTTACCAAATAATTTAGAAAAAAATCCGTGTTATACTCTTTTGTTGCATGTGGCATTCAATCACACTTGAATATGTAGACAACCAACATTCCTTTAGCAATGACTTTTGAATTTGGTTGGAAAAAATTGAGAATCTGTACTTTGCCTCACCTTTCACTCCAACCAAACCCAATCAAACTGACTGCAGGAGTATGCGACTTAACTTGAATCCAATCAACTAAGCAAATATTGTGTGCTTTTAAAACATTATCATCCACATGGACGCTTTGTCTTTCGTGTATTCTTTCTCCTATTGTTTTGGAATAATTTTCATCGCCACTTGCTTTTATACCGCTTTGCATAAATGACGAGAAATACTCAACTAAACAAGCAAGTATTTGCTCTTCTTGTCAGCACTCAAACATGTGTACATACGTACATGGAGCTGTGTTTGCATAGAGGAGTCAGGCTGTTGCTAATGACTTAATAGGATGTTGCCGCTACGGTCAGTTGGCTTTGGCTGAGCAGACTGTCGAAAGTTGTTGCTACTTTTTATACACACGATCTTTGCGAAAAACTACTCGAACATGTGTGCAAATATATTTACTCACAATCACAAATAAAACGAAAATTGCTTTTCCAACGGTTTTATATAGGGTGTTGCTTTTAGATGTATAACAAAAGTTACTTGAAATAGTAAAAGTAATGAATCTTGATCAAACAAAATTCGCCAAGATCACGAGCTTCAATTTCAGGCATCAAATAGTCGGTTATCATGGCGCAACAAAGGTCGGTTACGTTCTCACCGGCATCATTTTTGAAGAAATATGGACCGATGTTTTTTCTAGTTGAAATGGCAGTTATTGAATCTCTTCAGGTTGCTCTTCGTCCCAAATGCGGCAATTTTCTTTATTTATGGGTATGAGCCAGAAATGGCCCTCATCGCTGAATAAAATTTTGCTCGAAAACGTCTAATCTTCTTGGAATTTTTCAAGAAACCATAGAACCAAGCGATGATGCTAGGGTAGGTCGAGCGGATTCAGTCCTTGCACGAGCTGTATTTTCGCTTTCAATTTAAGATCTCGACGTAAAATGCCCCAAGTCGTCCCATACGTCAATCCGATTTGCTGCGAACGGCGCCGAATCGACTCACCACGATCTTCGCTCATCAAAAGTTTCTTTAAGTACAAGGATTATTTCCGGGTTTTTTGCATTCCATTGAAACTATTAAGCACTTTGGCGCTTTGGCAAAACGCGTGTCTTTCGTTAGTTTCCAGTCGAAATGCTCGAACGAGTGATCCAAAATTGGACTCAACGAATGGACCGTCTGAAACGTAGTCGCGGCCAACATTTGAAAGAGATAATCTTCAAAAAAATAAATTTCAAAGAATGGTCTTGCGCATGATAACATTTATAATAAACACTCCCCATTAAAATCGAATTTTCTGCGTGTTTTTCTTACAAAAAAATAGAGAATCTCGAAATGGATCACCCTCTATATATGCCATATTTGCTTATGGAGCTACATTCTCAAGTTAAATCGTTGACAGCAATTTGATGGCAGCTTAAATTTATTTACTTCCACTGTTTATTTGTAGTTTTTGCGTCTGTAAAGCTTCTTTTTCTATTACTATTTGCTGTGAACTCTTCGTGTGGCTTGTGTTTCAGTAAATCGCCGAAACAGTACAGTTAATGGAATTGTAATTTTCTTTAGTGTAATCTGCATTTTATGCTTACATAACCTTCAGAGTTTGTGTTTAATATCGATTTTTTCACCAAACTTTTTCATTGAACTTTGTTTTCAGAAAACAAGTTATTATAAATTCCATATTTATAGTCAAGACATGTTTGGTAATCTATATGCTACTAGAGAAATTTGTACTGCTTTGAATTTAAAATTTTCACAAGTGTTAAATGTATTGGTAATAGATATGAGAAATACTGTCCAAGATTCATACTTCAGTCCTTACAAGGGATTAAAAATGGTATTAGAGCCATGATTCTTACCGATTCTTCCGAATTCACCAAGAAAAATATTTATGAATAAAAAAAATATCTTTTTCCAAAACTTGTTCAGTAAGGTAGGTAATTATGTATTGGCTACAAAGCGCTTCGCCAATCTGTAAGTGCGAACACGGGAGTTCTTTTTCAATGGCATCACAAAGGACTACATTATTAGTCTACGTGTGATCTTTGACCAGCCATCTAACCTAACCTAAGGTAGGTACTCTGAGATCACTAAACGCTGGATGCGCCATTTTGATGCAATATAGTATGATCTTTATAATCTCTCTATTTCATTTTATTCTTGCTCTCAAACCATTTGTGCTCGCAATGAATCTAGTTATGATATACCTGTTATGCTTTTTGTGGACAGCCATAAGGTGTCTGGTGGGCTCCAAGTTCTGTGTTGGGGTTTGTGATAAGAGTTAAGCATTCACAGAATAAGTGGAAACAAATTTCCGTATTTCCTTCTATTTTGCAGCTGATTCAAATATTATTATAAGGCAGACCCCTTTTTAGTGCATGCTCTTCAAAAAGCCAGTGCTCCGTTATATGTAGTAGTTGTAAGTCTATATACATATACTATCCCAGAACCTATTTAGTAATTAGTTCAAGTCTTGTCATACTTGGACTTCTGCTTTGTTTTCTTCCAACTTGTTATTGATTCTTTGTTCTGCTGAGTTGACAGTCCGTGACAAGTTAAAAAATCCGAGTCCATTCCGGTTACGTAAACCCGAATGTTGTGGGAACGGCTTTTGATCGTTCTCTGTGGGCATGGAATTAACTCGTCTAAACAGGCACCTATGTAGCTTGGCCATCTTCTCTACTTTTTTGATTGCCTATATTTTGAACAATTGGAGTTGATCTGCCTTTTTTTATTTGTTAACTACTGTAAAATTAATCTGTGGTCTTCTCAAGGACAGCAATGCCGCTTGGCTATCGATGTATATGGAAGCTTGCGGTATCCTCCCGTAGTTATTCAATAGAACTCCCGTAGTCTTCTCAATACCTAGTAGTTCCACTTGTAAAATGCTGAGTGAGTTTGGTAGCCTGATAGAGAGATAGATAGAGATGTCAATGTAACTCCGTCTCTATTTCGCAGCTCATTTTAACTTCGTCAGTATAAATAGAGGTAGTATCCTCCTCCCCTACTAAACCTCTTCTCCAATCAAGTCTAGAGATTACCATCCGAAAGTTAATCTTCGGTGGATGTAATCTGAACCTGCTGGTTAAGGTAACTAATTTCCAAGTAAAAACTTCTGTGGGTAGTAAATGTAGGACCATGTTAAGCGCACCAGTAAGACATGACTTAATAGGCCTGGTAATACCAATTCAATTTAATTATCTGATGTTCTATTCATTAACTCTTTAATAAGGCCTTGCCTAGCTTTCATCTCGACTCGTCCATGATTTTCTACTTCTGTGATCAAAGCGATTTGTTTCGCGCCAAGATTTAATACTTGGGCCATTTTAATCCATTGCAGAGATGCCGTTGCGGTCTAGGTCGCCTTAATACCGCAAAATTATTTCAATACTTTGCTAGAGAGATTTGCCTGTATGATATTTTGTGCATTTCACAAATTCATCATCTTGCTAATTTGTCACGATTGTCAAAATTTCAATATTTTTCTATTCAGCCATAACTAAAAAGTTCTTTTCTTGATAAATTAGCAACATGTCAAATGCTCTCGACATCGCTTTTCACTAATAAAATATTTGTGAAAATAAATTTTTTTTAGAATTTTATTGTTTATGTTAGATTAAGAGGAAGATTTCAAAAAACAGTATGGCGATGTTAGTCAAAAATCTTATTTAACTCCTCATCATATTGATGAGCTAGCCCTACAAGATAAACAAAAAACCTCACTGCTTGTATCTACTTGTATAAGACTCTGGCAACTTTAAAATTGTGTATGTGTAGAAAAGCGCTGCATTTTGAGGATTAACATTTTATCAAGCTTGACTCAGAATAACAAAAAGCTGTGGACTTGATACAATTCTTGATAAATTGTCAATCTTTTGTTAGTTTGACAAGTGTACAGTGTAAGCATACATTTAAGCTACATAATAAAAAAGAAATCCAAAACTTTTAGACCTGACTACAAGCGACATAAAATTGCTTTAATATAGAACACTTTAAACACTCTTACATTTTCCTGCATTTTATCTGCTTTCGTTTCATGCCAACAACACTACCAATACACAACCACTCGACACGTCAGTGACCTGCTGAAGAAGCTATCTGTTAAAGCTGGCCTAATTGGTTGCTTCCGCGGCCTAGTCGTCAACGGCGAGATACTCGACATTTACAGCTATATGTCCGTACATCTTTCGGAGATAATTAAAGACTGCAAGCCGTCGTGTGTGCCGTCGCCGTGTAAAAATGGCGCACAATGCAAGGAACTATGGAGTACCTTCCAGTGTGTGTGCAGCAACCCCTGGGCGCACATCGGTGAATTCTGCGAAACAAGTAAGTGCGCTCACTTTGCAACTTTGCTCACTTGAATTTCAATCTTTACGAAATCTAAACGCTTATTTGAAATCTTTCTCTCATTTCAACTTCTCCATTTTGCAGACATCAACGAGAAGGCACTCACTTTCATCACACGTGAGTCGTTCTTGATGCGCAATTACATTAGCACACCCGCTGCTACACCGCCCTTCCTACCGGCCGCCTACTCTATCTATGGCATCAATGAGGAACGGGACATTATCAAAGGCATACTCGCACAAGACATACTCATCAACTTACGCACTTACGATGCGAATGCGCTAGTCTTGTATGCAAACGATCATTACAACAATTTCGTGCACTTGTATATTAGCTCCGGTCGCGAAATTGTCTTCCTCTATAATTATGGCGATGCAATTGTTAATTTGACGATAGTTGATGTGTCCGTGAGTAGCCTGAACAGCATTCAGGTGGCCATTGAGCGGGAGGAGCAGCGCACCACGATGCATGTGAACGAGCAGAGCGTGAGCGTGGAGAGAGGCATGATGCTATTGGATGAATACAGCAACAAACCGTGGGTCAATCCGGAGAAGGGTAATTATGAAAACTAGTGTAGATTTTGACTTAATTGAGACTGGTCCATTTTTCAAAAATGGTATCAAGTTTTATACATAATATTAGAGGAACCAGTGGCAGAGGGAAACACTAAAGTTTCTTAAAATCATAGCCTTAATAGATTTGTGATGAGCTTAAAACGATTCGTCGATATATCAGCTGATGCACTTTATAGAAGTCTTTGGGTAACACCACTGACGTATATCTGTCCAAAGAGATCCACCGATATTTTGGATCAACTCTAACAGCTTTATTTAATATAAATCAACCAGCTAATTTGAAACGAAATGAAATAATTCACCATTCTACCCTTCAAAGAAGTGACATTCAATGCACACAATAAAATCGGTGGTCAAAGAAATCCATTTTGAGTCGATTACAGACATCTCAGTCGAAGCGTTCCAGAAATCTTACGAAGCATGGAAAACGCGCTGGAATCGCTGTATAGCTGTTCAAGGGCACTACTTTGAAGGGGATGGCAGAGTTGTAGAATAGTTTTCAAATATACGGTTTTTGTGGAATCAGTCTCATTACTTAATTGTCAACCTCGTAATAAGACTGGCATGGGTGCCGGGCAATAGCGAACTCACAAGAAATTGCTGATGAGCTAGCAAGGAAAGGTACTCCATAACCCTTCCAAGAGATTTGGAGGGGGTCGGAGTTTTATTATTAGATATCTGGGCTTCGTGGAAGCTTGGCCAGTTTTGGGCTATCATCCATACATGCGCTTTCACTAAAGCCTTTTGGCCCAAGATCGATCGCTGAAGTTCTAGTGATCTCTTCGCCCTCAGTCCTATCCTCTCCCTAGTTGTGAGGCCGGTAACAGGTCATTGCCTTATTGGCGTCCTTGCTGTAAAGTTGAGAATATTACCGGACACTATTTGCAGAAGCTGTATGGAAGTAGATCACGTGAAAATAACTCAACACTTCCTTCTTGATTTTCCTGCGTTTGAGAGGTCAAGGCTTAAGCACTTGGGAGCGCATACTTTCAGACATCCCACAGAACTGACGAGAGTGGAAATTAAAGACACAAAAATATATAGCAGTCTACATGGGATCTTCGAACAATTATTTTACCTAGCCTAACCCACTCTAATTATAGGATTATTACATGTTTCAACTGTAATTTTATTTTCGTAAGCAAAAACCTTACTAGGGATCACTTTCAATCGTCTATTTAATCTTCCTTATAATCTTACTCGCACCCTCCACTGATACCGAAATAGAGCTAAAAGAATCTTGACAGCTGATTCAGGATAAAAGTGATGATCAGCAGCAACAGTATTTGAACGATTTTGAAAATAATAACGATTTTGAAAATAATTCTGAAACAGAAAACTGATACCAAAACTAAAAAATAAAATAATCCATTTTCGAAATCCAATGTTTTTAGTATTTAAAAAATCATCAAAAATTTAAAAAAATATTTTTCTATTTTTCAACAACATCCATTTTATGAGCCGGAAATTTTCATTTAACATATTTCCTAACGCATTCCTATTTTACAGAGGTTCTCTCACCACACCGTCCACCCGCACCGCCAACTGAGTACTTCCAATTTAATATTGGCGGTTATGATCCTGCGAATTTGCTAAAGCCCAATCTGGACGCTCCTGCGCTGCAGGGATATATTGGCTGTGTGCGTGGCCTGAAAATTGGCACAAATCTAATCGACTTGGCTGACATCAACGAACGGAATATTTCGCCCAGTAAGTACACAGAAATGCAATTGCAACACAACTCTACGTATATATAGTATGTATGTGTGTATATGTGCAACTGTAAAACTAACACAAATTACACTTGGCGCTTTGGTGAGGAAATTCAATTTTAAAAAGTCACATACGAAGCTAAGCGGAAGAGATTTGCACTTGTGTGTGACTGCAGCATCGGTTTTGGTGAAATCGTGCAAGGACATATTGGGAGCATGCGTTTATGGCAAACATACTCGTACATATATATGTTTCTAATGCTTATGCTCGTGGTATACATGTGGAAATATAACGCTAGGAATTAGTGTACGAATTAGAAAGTTAGGGTGGGTTTAGAAATTGAAAAAAGGTAAAATAATATTAATATAATATATTATTCTCCACTTCGCAGACTACAATTCTGAGAGAAGAACTTGCAATTAAAAACGGGTATAGAAAACATTTGATCAAATTTCGCTCTGTGTGATTTCCTATTGATTGTAACATTATGGACGGCTCAATTTTGTGAAAAAGGAATTTCGTTTTGAGCTCATTCACCGAACGTGCGACGCTCTTGATGATCATTCGACTTCAGTTCTTGTAGTTCTTGGAGTTGGTTTTGTAAGTTCACAAACCAAGCTTCTTCAACAAAAGGGCACAGCTTCAATTGTTGTGCGCGAATACGGTTGAACTCATTCGGGTCTTCCTCGATACTCTGCTCCACAGCAGCTATAGCGTATTCAGTGTGTAATGTACGACATCTCTGAGGTTGCGCATTACCCACTAGAGTAAAGGTGGTGCAAGGCCGAGCCATGACTGTGCTGGACGATTATGTCGACCGAATATTGGTAATAAATTTGCACAATTTACAAATTATTAAATGGCAAACACCTGTCGAAAAGACCAGCTCCGAAAAAAGCATTGCCCATTGAAAACCACACGTATCAAAAACCAGCATTTATAGAGATGTACATATGTGTGACTAAAACGGAAGATAAATTTTAATGACGATCACTGACGGCACTGAGCGGATGAGTTTTTATTCAGAAGAAAACTGGTAATTAGAAAAGATAGGTATATGAATGTATATGGTAATCATTCACTAATCCTGACATATGGAGCAATCTATATAAAAAGTCATATTAAGACGGTAATATCTCTGAGAAACAAATCCACATATTTTTCCAATTAAATGAGCCAGGCTTAGAGACTAGGACTAATTACCAAACGCGGTACTAATACTAAACAGAAGGTAACCATTAGCCCGGATAGTCTAACATCGCTTCTGACCTTGTCCGGAAAGTAATAAGACTGATTTTTCTTCCGTCGCGACTGTACTTTGGAGTATGCGCGCACCGACTCGATTCGGTCGCTGATGAAGACCGGAAAAGAATGAGCAAATCCAAAGTGAAAACGATGCTCATTGTATTTTTTGACATCAAAGGCATCGTCCTCATGAATGAGTTCCTCCTGGTCAAACCGTCAACGCCAAGTTTTACGTGGAAGTTCTCAGGAGGCTTGAACGAAGGGTTTAACCGGGTCCGACAACACATTGCAGCCGATTGGAAGTTCCACCACGACAATGCCCCGTCTCACACCGCCTTTTTGTGAACAGCAACCTAACCAAGACCGGCATCCCAACGCTTTCGCACCTGCCCTACAGCCCAGATATGGCCCGCTCCTGAACTTTTTTTGTTTCCTTGCCTGAAAAATGGCGAAGGGATCCAAGCAGCATACACCACGGCTCTCAAGGCTATTCTGGAGAATGCTTTCTGTGACGCCTTTAATGCTTCGAAATCGCGCTGGCAGCGCGGCATACAGGCAGAAAAAGCCTATTTTGGAAAGATTTTAAATAATTGTAACGATTGCTTAGTAAATTTTTTTAAATCGACTCAGTCATATTACCTTCCCGAACAAAATCCTATATATAGGTAATAATAAACTTCAACGATGTTAATAACTGCTAAGAAGTGAAGCACTCTAGACTATTATCTCGAAGTTGAAGAGGTCGGCCGAAATAAAATAATTCTTTGTCATCAGATATTAAACCTATTATTTCTTTCCCCAGTGCGCATTCTTACGCTAATACAATTAGATTCAAATATATAAGATCCAATTCCCCAAAAAAATTTTGCACAAAAGTCAGTGAGCAATTTAAAGAATTCAATGTTTTTACTTTTGAGAATTAGTTTTCTGTCAAGCGTCTTCTGTAAGCGCTACAAAACTCTATCAAATATTACACTAACCGACCAGAACCCGACCTAACTTAATGTTAACATATACCATATATTACATATTTTTCTATGCTGCTTAGTTAGCATGCTCCCAAGCGCATGTCGGTTAGCCTTTTGGTATGTTTACAAACATATGCGTGTGTCCGCTTTATGGTCATTACTGCCAAAGATTAATGTCAATCGGATAAGCCGAAGTAGCGAGTAGCCGCAAAGGCGCTGAGCAACAGCACATAGATTTTCAATATACCAATGCGAGTAAGTTAGGTTTCAGTATAAGCCGAATATTGAATCAGGGTAACGCAGTTTCAGAGATGCACACGACCTGCAAGTTGTCTCCGTAATAATGAAAAAATATAAGAAATGAAAAGCATTCTATGAGACTTACGAATTATTTGGCTTTTGGGATTCTAAGTTCCGATATGCCGGATCCAATACAGGGCTTAAATAGTGTAGCTATCAGTGAGATCTTTGAAAGTTAGGCGATGAACCGCATGAAATCAGAAGCTCAAAAAATAGGTATACCTAAATCTGAGCTATCGAATTAACTTTTTAATGAAATAATACAATAAAACGCCATCCCCGACTCCTTTAGAGACAACTTATTTTTGAGTAAAACAATCATCACCAATTAGTTAGACAATGGCTGGCATAAAAACATCTTTATCATAGCATTCGCATCGCTTAATCACTAACAACTACAATAACTGTGTACTAAAGCATAGTTTTAAAGATAACCTATAGCATATTTCGCATTGTCATCCATTCTCTTTCTTCCCCCACAGCCATGGAAGGTGTGCTGCCCAACTGCCAAATCAAATGTGACGCCGAGCCCTGCAAAAATGGCGGCATATGTAAAGAGAATTTCGCCAAACAGGAGTCCACATGCGACTGTGAACACACCAGTTTTCTGGGTGAATTTTGCATGGAGGAGAAGGGTGCGGACTTTAGCGGCGAATCAACGTTGTTGCGTAAATTCGAGCTTACCGGCAAAGTGGACTACGTGCGACTGCAATTGGCATTCTCCTCGTTCGATTTGCGGCGTGCCAACCGTGTGATGTTGTTATTGCAGCCGACCGGTGATCGCAGTTATTACCTGATGGTAGCCATTAACGCTGATGGCCATCTACTATTCGAAGAGGACCGTGAAGGGCCGGCCGTTGGGGCGCACATCGATCGAAGTTTTCTGAATAATGCACGCCACTCCATCTACTACATACGCAACGGCAGTGAGGCCACTCTGTATATTGACCGCGAAAAAGTGCCATTGACAAAGATACAGACACGTGCGCCGGTGCCGACGAGTGATGTGGGTGGAAATCGTGTACAAATTGGTGGCATCAATACAACAGATGCGAGATTTGCTGTGTTCAAGAGTTATAGTGGCTGTCTGTCGAGTAAGTAGCTATTTTGTGGCTTCTCTGTTATAACACAGGCACATGCATTGATTGGTAAGTACAAATAAGTGGCTCATAAAATGCCTATTTTCTTGCCGCTTATAATGATTGGCCAGTCATACATTTTGTTGGTGAATTTGGTAAGGTGAAAGTCGTGAAAGTTAAATTTAACTAAGTGTTCAAATTAAGTGAGACTATCAGGTAGGTATGGTTTAACCAGCGTTTTGTTATCAAACACTAATAATGCTCCATGAGAAATGACCCACAGTTCCTTATGGAAATAATGTTCATAATCCTCTATACGAGAGTTTAACCTATACGTCTCCGAAAATCCTTTATCTCTTTAACAACGGCGGCATTTCTACATCCTAAGTTTTTTCTTTTGTCATCGACGTATCTTCTCCGCTTCACTTCTCTTTTCGTTTATAATTCTTATCCGATTCGTTTTATCTACACTAGAACCCATTTCTTTAGTAACCTAAATTTTAGCAAAAACAATTTTTTCAGAAATATTCTCCGCTGACATTGTAAATATATGTATATAGCTCCATCACGAAACCAAAAATGTCAAAATTCAATATATTGCATGGAGGTTAGACTCGACCGATGTCATCCATATTCAATTCATGGGCCGACTTCATCAATTTCTACCATCAATCTACAGTATGACACATAAAAAATTATACAAATACCATATTCTCACGTATAGATCGCTAGGTTAACTAGTTAGGAGAATTATTGACCAGATTTTACCCAGTTTTGATACGAGGGCACATTATTATTAGAAAAAGATGCTCTTTTTATTCCAATAATCTTTACATATTAAACAATATTTTCTATAAAAATGCAGCCATGGGCACTGAAGTTGACTTAGCGGCTATACCTAATAAACTGGGGACTTGAAAACTTGATTTCTGATTTGTACTTCGTTAGAGTAATTGCTTTAATTTCGACTTTTTATATTCTGAATGGACTTATTTTTAGTTTGCCATGATGTTTTAACAGCCAAAATAAAACGCCGGAGACTCCATAAGGCAAGTCTATTTAGCGATATACGTCTGCCTGTCTGCCTCTATGTAGATAAGCCAAACCCTCAGTTTTTAAGATATCCGTAAAATTTCGCATACGTCCTTTTCTCACGAAGAAATGCGTATTTTTTCTCGGAATCGCCGATATGAATTTTTGTCAAAATACCCGGAATGTTGGACAAGGTTTACGTTAAATCAGTTTTATCAGAGACACAAGCCAACGAGTGGCACAAAGCCTTCAAAAACGGTCGAGAGATCGTTCAAGACATCGTTCGACCTTTTCTCTTCAACTGATGCAAATATTAAAAAATATTAAGGATAAGGTGCTTGAAAATCATCGGGCAAGTGTTAGGGAGATGACAAGAAATCTCGAAATCTCTCGAGAATCCGCTCGTATGACTTTGGTGGTTCGTTTGGGTATAAAACGGGTTCTTGCTCGACTCGTCCCGATACATCTGATTTTTTTTTTCCAAAAAGTGTACCGAAAACTGTTCTTTTTGGATTGCTTGATCTGCGAATTCCGATTTTACTTTCATGGAGAGCATTATATTTACCGATGAGACATAGATTTATGAGTTTGAACAAGTCAACAATCATCGGAATGGAGAGAAAAAACGACCCGAAACCAAAAATACCACTCCAAAGCCGCTCTATTTGGCGTTTGCGTGAGAAGATCTATAGACATTGTGGAAGAACGATTTATTTTCGATTTGGCTCCGTATTACTTTTTTTTGATTATTTTCAGTCGATCGAAAAGATAAAACAAAATTCGCTAAAGTCGCTGAAGGTCATCCCAAAAAGTGCTTGCAAAAAGTTTTTCGAGGACTGGACTCGTTGACACAAGTGTATTACATCTGGTGGGGATAACTTTGAAGGCGACAAAATAAATATTGATGAATAATTAGATAATTCAGATGAATATTCTTCCTTGGACATATCAGAGAACAAGTTAAGGTAGAGCCTTATCACTTTCTATTAGGGCTCGTTGAGAATGATATCAGGCCTTGAAGTTTTAACTTCTAAAAGCACTTCATTGTTTTATTTACAGCGCAGAGTGAACTGGGAGAAGTGTGGAAGAGTTTCTCATCAAAATATTTTCAATTTCAATTTCTATGATGCTCAACATCCTGTAGCAGCTGTTGTATACTAGACACTTGCCGTCTCTTCATTGACCACGTGTGTCAAATGTTCAAGTTTAGTGTTTCAGTTGAGTAACTAAGAACTAAGCACTACTTATAGGTCAAGTACGACAAAGGCTTCTTATTGATTTGTCTTTACTGAATGGGCTTATATAACCCAATTCCGTACTTTTCGTCATTAACAAAAATATAAATAGCACATGAAGGAAGCGTGTTTGAAGGAAACGGCCACCCGTTGAGAAGAACCTTTGAGTTACATGACCATAAGTTACACATTATTCAACAACTTCAGTTAATATTCAGTGTTTATATACTTGTATATCCTTTGGTATGTAGACAACTCTCAAACGTCAAAATTATTTGTTAATGCATGTTGTCTTTGGCAGAATTTTGTGTTTCTCCTTCACTGTTTTAAGTCTCAGCCAAAGCACATATGTTTCAATTATACATATGTAATTATATACGTATTTATATACACATATACACATAGGTTTAACTGCTGACTATGTATGCCAAGAGACCGGGTATAAATTTCCCAGCAATGCGCTATTAATTCTTGAAGCTTCGCTAAACTCTTGATGAGGGTCCACTTGACGGACTAAAGTTGTTGCGTCCTGTTACGCCTAACGCACAATACAAACCACAAGCGCAGTTCCATTGAGTCATGACCGCTTTTAGCAGTGCTTTGCTAAACGATGTTGTTGTTGTGTTGCTAGTACTTGATATCCATTTACGCATATGCACATGCCAAAAACAACAAACACATCAGAAACTTGAGAATACGCATGGCGGCGCTGCACTTCATTCTGACGTAGCGCATCCACAGAAGCTTTCATGTATGTATATACTGTTGTGCACATAAGCGGAATCGAAGCGCAAACTGCTTTATCTAGAGTTTTTACAACTTTTGAGGGTCATCAGCGCGGCCAAAATAGGAAAAAGTCAATACTAAACGTCCATCGACGGGCTGGCTGAGTAAATAAAGCACATAGGTCTGTGTGTGCTTGTGTATACACAGATACTAGTTCAAAAAGAAATAAAAGCACTTCAGACAAGTTTAAAGCGATGGATTTTCTCGCACTTCTTCCTTCATATCCGCTCTCCGACACCAACCAGCCTTCTTAGATTTACTGCTACATCATGATGTACGTTTATTACCAAAATCGTTAACAAAAAAACTTCAAGGCTATAAAAAATGGTCTCCAAGAGTGTAAAGACACAAAATGAGCAAAACAGTGTCGTTAGCGTAAATAAAGAAACGCTGTCTCGCTATTGAATTTATTGTCAACACTGCCGTTTTTAATGACTGGTTTAATGGAATCTTGAAAACCCTTTTTCTATTAAGTAATTTAAAAATTAGTAGTAGAATTTCATTTAAAACATAGAGATTAAGCTAATAAATTTATATTTGACAACTATGTCAGTGACCTCAGTGCCAAACATCACATCAAAATAATCATTAGTGTGTAGTATACGCTTGTATTTCTGAAGTACATCAAGTGCATTCGGCGATTTTTACGTTGAGTGAAATTATTCAACAAAGAAGCTCCATTAAATTTTGTGTGCGGAATCAAATTTCTGGTGTCGAAACATTTAAAATGTCGGAAAAAGCCTTCAGTGGTAATTGTTTGTCGCGAGCAAGTGTTTTTGATTGTTACAAATTATTCAAAGAGGATCGCGAAAACATTGACGACGAACCACGTCCAGGAAGGTCATCAGCATCAATTGATGATAAACACGTCAATAAAATTAAGGAATTGATGCTTGAGAATCGACGACTATCAGTAAGAGATCTTACTGGCATCGTTGGAATATCAGAAGGATTAGTGAAAACCATTTTAAAAGATTATTTGGGCCTAATAAAATTGAAAGCACGATTGGTCGCCTCAACGACTGTGAAACAATGCTTTCCGACTACCAGTATGTCACGAAACGTATTATGCTTGGCGATGAGTCTCGGATCTATGCTTGCGACCATCAATCGACAAAATATCATTGCAAAGGTGAACCGAAGCCGAAAAAAACCATGTCGAAGCTGTCAAAAACAAACGTTATGTTGACAGTTTTCTTTGATTATCGAAGTGTGGTGAACTCCGAATTCTTTTGATGGGCCAAACTGTCAACAAAGAACAGTATTTGAGTGTTATGCGTTGTTTGCGAGAAGCTATTCGTAAAAAGAGGGCGGAATTGTGGGCCGACAACTCTTGGTTTTTGCACAACGACAATGCACCGTCCCGAAGATTTGTCGTAAAGTTTTCGCCAAATTTTCAACCCATATCGTACCGCAAACACCGATTCACCTGTGCTCCTCACCTGTGACTATTCAGGAAACTCAAATGATCACTCCGTCGAAATCGTTTTGAGTCAATTAAAGACATTAAACGTGAAACGCTACGCGCATTGAAGACGAAATTTACTTTAAAATTATGAAAAAGTCTTACAATACTTTGTTCATACTAGCAAGTACATACATAACGGTGTTTTTAGACACGTAGTTTTCAAGAAGAAATAAAAAACGTAGAATTTAATGTTATGGCCAGAAATTAAGCCTTATTATAAAGATAAGGGTTTGCACTTGTATTTTAAAACTGATTTCGGGCATGTGACTACCGCGACTGGCTGAATTAAATGCTAGCCAAGGAGCATGTTTTTCTACCAAATTTTGCAGCAATTGGAACCGTATATCAACAATAACGCGCCGAACACGTTAACCTTAATTTTCCCTTCTTTTCTCGCCGTATTGTTGGAACGAAAGGTCGTCCACATCAGCATTCTTGAATTCAGACACGACAAAGTCATTAATCATGGCTCTATAGCGTTCCTCAATGACTAACATTATTTCATTTCATTTATGAAAAAATATGGACCGATTATTTCCTCTGCCCATAGAACACACAAGACAATGTTTTTTAGAACATAATAGTCTTTCGACAATGACATTAAATGAGATAAGTTATTAACGTACCCATTCAAATAAAAATAAGCTTCATCTATGAATACAATTTTCTTATGAAAATTAAAATATGAGTTTCATTTTGATAAGACATTTATACAAATTAGTCCACCGTATAAATCAAACAATTGTCAAGAAAACCAAGTCTGACAAAATATTGTCTCATTAAAACCCAGGCGTCTAAAAAAACACTCTTTATATGTAAAATTGAAAAGGCGAAATTCAGCCGGTATACTACTGTGATCAAATAGAAAGGGAATTTTGTCCATTTTATCTCCATTCAAAGTAATCCCCTCCCGCTGGAATACACTTATACCAACGAATTTTCCAGTTATCATAACACTTGGAAAAATCCTGCGTCGTGATGGCCATCAGAGCCTGCTTCGATTCAGCTTTTACATTCCCAATTGAGTCAAAACGGTGTCCTCGGAGTGGTCATGTGAATTTGGTGAATAGCTAGAAGTTGCATGAAGGTAAATCAGGCAAATGCCGAGAAGAGCAAAGGCACTCCTTTTTCACTCTCTACATTGATCATCTGACCTCAAGTTTTTGTTACTTGAGTGGAATGTGCTACCACACCTACCATATCCTCCAGACTTGGCACCTTCGGACTATTACATGTCCCGGTCTCTGCAAAATTTTTTGAATGGGAGAACTTTCAGCTCAAAATAGGACGTTAAAAACATTTTGGACAAAAGTACTTTCATCTTTTCGATCAAAATTCGTATGTACATACATTTTCTGTTTCCTCTAGATGTTGCTCTTTGGGATTATGTCTTGATTGCTTAAGGACATAAGATTTCACATCGATCTGGACAGGAGCGCGGCAAGGAAGATCAAAATGCCATAAAACGATCTACTAGGGTACAAAAGTCATGTGTAAAGCGGTACAGCAGAAATTCACAGTTTTCCTACTAGATTTGATGGAAGGGACTGTGGAATATGGCTATGGAAGGCTAACTTGTCGAAGAAAAAATGCCAAGAGCAAGGCACCAGAAATACAAGACAATATTATGGATGCGTGGCGGCACTCTATCTGGTAGCGCTAAGAACCAAAACTTGCCTTCACTTGTTTAGCGTATCAGACTAACCCAATCTAGATCTGTAACGGTATTTAAGCCCAATATGCGATTTAGGAATTTCACGATCCCCAATATAACTATTTCACAAATATTTTTTCCTTATATGAAAATAGCGAGAGATTTTTTGAAATATACCAGAATTTAATACTAACATACAGTCTGTCAAGTAGGAGCGTGGAGCGATTTTACCGACAGTTAATGAAAGATTTCGCTCCAATTCTTTCGCGAGCCGATAGAGGGAAGGTTTGTCCTTGATGCATTGTCAACAAAGGTTCAGTTGTCGTTGATCTTTTGAAAGAGAATCACTTTAAACGCCATGAGTGCAAAGTATGCGTCGCGCTACGAACCTGTGTTCCTTTGCATCCACCCGAAAGGTCCCAAAATGTCGCAATCGCGGCTGATAAATATATGAGAAAATCGAAGGGATTTGTACAGAAGTGGATACAACGATATATAGTGGCTAAAAATGTCCATGATTTACCAGAAAGTGGTTCGATAGGAAAAGTGAACAAAAAATATGAAAAAATAATAGTGAAAAAAAAATGTGTTCGCGGAATCCTGCTTTAACACTGCGGCAAGGACAAGCAAAATTAATGGCAAAAGGTTTAGATATATCCTACGAAACTATCCGAACCCTTCTTCATACTCATGAACTGAAATGGCGCAACACAACGAAGAAGCTTCTGCTGACTGAAAAACTTATAACAAAGCAACTCACTTGGGCGCATGAGAATATTGATAGCAATGCCATTTTTACTGATGAATGTTCTATATGGGCACGTTCTGTCCTCACGCAAGCCTGGGAGAAGCCTCGGAGATGCCAGGGAATTATCGACGCCGGTGGTGACTGGACACATTATTGACCACATTGCATCATTGTTTGTAATGTGTACAATGTATATATAAATATGAAAGTTTCATAAAATAATTTTTATTAATATAATTTTTTTTTTTTTATTTTTTATATTAATTAACACGACCACGCTCTTACTTGACAGACTGTAAATTAGAGCAATATTGATTTCCAGCAGTAAATTAAGTATAATATATATATATATATACATCATATGTACTGCTGATACCAACTTTCAATTAAATGACTTGCTCTCCTCAGGTGATTTTACTGAATGCATGTAATTATGTAATAACCACATAAATACAAATGTACATGGAAGTGTGGGGTTTACTAATGCAATTTCCCATTATCGCCAACAGATATTTACATACAAGTGAATAATTATGTGATGAAACCGCTGGAGGAATATATGCTCTTCACCAAATCAGGCGCCGACAACATAACTGTTATTCACCCACAGGGTCTGCGCAGTGCACAGTGTATAGCCAAATTCGATATTTCGGAGCAGCCATCACAGGAACCAATGGTCAACGTGAGCTCGGTAAGTAATAGCCAGTGCAGAGGGAAATGGTAGTAGACACCCCGCATGCACAGCAGTCATTGAAGTATAAGCAACAGTAACGGCACTTTAACGAGATTACCAAAATGACAATAACACAAACAAAAGCCAACAACTACACCAAGGTATCAAAATTGCATAATTGTAATGGACCGTGGTGGCCAGTTGCAGTTGCTCTGCTTCGTTCTTACCTTGGCGTGTAGTAGATTGGCGCGTTGATTTGCATATGTGAAAGCCTGCTAATGTCTGATTGCGTAGCTTATTTCCAGAGGCCTATGTAGGTACTCATGAAAATATATTACCTTTTGCAGAGCGTCGAGACTTGGGTTGAAGATCCACCGCAACGCGTCCTTTATGTAGCCAAATTCGGTTACGACGTTTCCGAGAAGGAGGACTCCACGCAAGTGGTATTCATAACGCTGACGTCGCTCTTCGTGATCATAATCATTTGCTGCCTAATAGAGGTGTACCGCAGTCATCGTGCCTATAAGAAACGCATCGAACGCCAGACCGACGAGGACATCATATGGTCAAAGGAACAAGCGACGAAAATGCATGAATCGCCAGCTGTGGCGGGAACACAGTCTTACGCCTACAAAGTGGTGAGTACAACAATGCAACGGAGGCGAACACCATTAACTGTAATTAAACCGAAATTTATAACCCTTGCCACTTGCAGTTGCCACAAGATGAAAAGAAGTCGGGAAATGGCGCTCCGCTGGTGGGTATTTTGAAAAATGGCAGCGCAGCTGGTGCCGCAACAGTTGCAGGTGCAGCAACGCCGGCTAAAGAGAATGGTAGCACAAAGAAAAACGGAGATATACCATTGGGTCAGATTGACGCGCGCATCGAAGAAGAGGATGAAGATGATGATGAGGATGCCGCAAAAGCAGAGGTAGACAAAAGCTTAGATGAAGCCTTGGAGGCAGCCCAGCCTGAGAAACAAACGGATGAAAAAGAGATTAGTCAGAAAGGCGCTGAGGACACACATGAGAAGAAAACTGCAAACGCAAACGAAGAAAAACCTGTAGGCAAAGCTGATGCAAATAAGAGTCCAAACGAAAAACCGAACAACGTGAAAGGTAAAGAGGAAACAAAAGCTAAAGATGAAAGTATCGAATCGGCAAAACAAGATAAACCCAACACAACGGCGCCGAAGCAAAATGAAGGTATGTACAAAACTTACGACAAATTTTTGATAAAAACTTAAATTCTAGAACGTAGCATATAAAGAGCTGACTATTTAAATATTTTGCCGGTATATGTTTTTTTTTGGAAGGTGGGACCTTAAGGGTTGGTGCCCGTGCACCTACAATATTGCAAGCTCCATTTCGCCTAAAAGTAGGAGCCTTTTGATCTTTTATCAACACTACCCCAAAGTAAATTTGTGGTACGAGTATGTGAGTGTTGCTCATGTTCCAAGATCTGACATGGATATCCTAACACACTTTGACTTCATATCGGATCACTTGGATCATGGGCTCGCCAAACCGAACTCTGGCGGCTATTTCTCTGCCCATATATCGACGAGTGAATTGTGGATGGGAAGAAGCCGTTGGAGGAGAGGCGCACTGAACTTCTTTACGGACGGGTCAAGGCTTGGGGTTAAGGTTTTTGGAGGGTTTTACTGTCAGGAGTTCTCTATCTTACCTAGCTTCAGGTTTCCTGACTATTTCAGTGCTTTCCAAGCCGATTTTGCAGCCATTTAGGTAGCAGTAGATTTACTAGCCATAAAAGAGCGCCTAACCTCACTACCAATAACATAGAGACTCTTTGTGATATGTTTGGTTTCGGTGCCAGGCCACAGCGGAATCACAGGAAATTGTAAAGCTACTGAGCTAGAAAGGAATGGCTATCAGTAGAATGGATGCGTGTCAGTGTTCCCGTGTCCTCTTGTGTTCTACGCCCAGATAACTGGGCTTCGCTGAAGCTTAGTCAGCGCTGGGTCACCGTCGTTTCATGCGATCGATCGCAAGAGATCTTGTAATCACTTTGCCCTCAGTAAGGCTGGCCTTATCTTAGTTGAGAGGATTTTAACAGGCCATTGCCCTACCGGCGTTGTTTCCAGACTGTCCCGCGCTTGGGTGGCAAAGACTAAAAACTTACTATGAGCACATACCAGATATCCAACAGAACTGGCAGAAATTGAAATTAAACACTTGTGCAAAGCTGTATCTGCTAAGTATTTTGCTAATTTATAAGTTCGAACACTAGAGTTGTTCTTTTCTATGGTTTCACAAAGGACCACATATAGCAGTCTATGTGCGATCTTTGATCAGCCATCTATCCTAACCTAACCTAACCCAATCATCAACAGGACGAGCTGAGTCGATTTAGTCATGTCCGTCTGTCGGCATACACTCGAGTCCTTCAGTTCTTGAGATAAAGAAATTTTGCATTCGTCAGCTACTTATTTGTTAGAATCGTCAAAATCGGACCACTATAGATCTGTCATGCAAACTAAAGGATCCGAATCTAGTTCTTTTATGGAAACTCTTATGTGTAAAGAGTATTAACGTTTTTTTTAATATTCAATATAATATATGCTTAAAGTTTTGCTTATTACCTTTTGATAAAAAAAAAAAATTTTAATCCATTTTTCTTTTTCTTCCTTTCTTAACTTAGAAGCCAGCCAAGTGACGCCAAAAAGCACCGAGTCTCCTTCTCCAGCACAGCAGCAAAATCTAGAGAAAGAGACGCAAACACCTGCCCAAATAGATGTTGATTTGGTGGACGGAACACCGCAACAGAAGAAACCAGCGGCCACAAATGGTGCAACAGCGAACGGCCATGGCACGGTAAGCAAGCGCTATAGTTCTGATTCTAAGGACGGTGCGGGTGTTAGGCAAATCGGTTTGGCACCGCTTTGCTCCATCAGTGAAGTCGATTTATTGCTTGAGCCATAGCTTAGCTAAGCTTTACATGCACAACTGTACATATCACTACACATATTTATGTAAATACAAGCATACATATACATACATATACATATCACGCATGTTGATTTTCTTGCGCATTTTTTGCTAGAGTTATTGTCTATGGTATAAGCATACATACATATGTATATAGTACTTCTTATGACCACATATGTGCTCTCACATACAAAAGAAAGCAAATACAGCAGGAGTTGGCTAAAATAGTCATAATTAAGGTATATGTTTTCCATCATATAAATTTAAATACAAATATATGTATATGTATGCATATATATATATTTCATAATTTCGATACGCACTTTTCCCCCACAAACTTTCACTTTAAAGTGAAATAAATTATTAAAAGCTCTCTGCTGCTTTTGCTTTCGAACTACATCGCACAAAATGGAAATACACACACATATGTACATAGCAGAATTTCGAACACTCGTAAATATTCGTACACGCATTCATCGATATTTTTGTAGATATAAAATTACCGTTGCATCCGGTTTGTGCTTGTGCCATTGAACGAATTTAATCCATTTCTTAATTGGTACTAAAAACGAATTTGAGCAAATTACCAACCAAAGAAATCCAAGCCAACAACAAATTAATCGATACCAAATTTGTTGAAAAATCAGCTCTGAAACTTTTCTCACTAAGCCTTGCGCATAATTTTTAGTCAATGGCCATTTCTAAGCACCTATTTTGAAAATATTTATATTGAAATTTGTGTAAATTGAAATTTATTTGCATAAAATAAAGGAAATGGATTAAATATACATACCGACATACATATTTCTAAATGGCTTTCATCATTGCTGTGCTTTCAATTTCTTATTCATTTCTGTATTGTTTATTATGGTAGTGAGAATTTATATTTTTACGAGGTAAGTTATATTGTATATATGCATATAGATGGATTTTGCTTTGCTGTAAATTAATATGTTTTACACAATAAATATTACTTAAAACGCATGTTGTTGTAATTTTAAGCCCAGCAATATTACAAATAAGTTCTACTATATACTTATTGAATTAAAAATATTCATAACTTTAAGCTATGAAGAATACTTAAAACTAAGAAAACTTCTGCGCAGCTTCAAGGATTACTTGCAGAATATGAAAGAAATCATTTAAGCTTGACTGAACTCAAAAATTTATTTAATTAATGCCTTAATCTTCTGAAATGTATTAACCTCCTTTAACAAATATAGAAAATATTGAAAGTAAACTGCCATTTCGTAAAAAATTGTATGTAAATAATTTACTTAAGCTTTATGGCATTCCTTTTTTGGATCTTTCTGAAACTACGCGAGGATAACTGTTCTTACAAAGAATGAGAAATCGTCTAAAACTCTCCAGATAATATGTAAACATCTTATCCAATTTTTCCTGATTTTTTTTAATTCGTGAACTGTGTTCTTTCCAGCGGGGTGAAGGTCTTCCTCTTCCTATGCTTCCCCCGATGGCTACTTCGTCGAATACTTCTAGAGCTGGAGTGTTTCGTCCGTTCCGTAGCCGCTGTCTTTTAATTCGCTGAACTATGTCAATATCACTGAATAACTCGTACAGTTCACCGTTCCATCAAATGTGATATTAGCCACGGTCAATGCATAAAGTACCACAACTCGACTCAGCTCGAACTAGCACCTGTTGGCAAGAGTAATTCTGCATTTGACTTCGAGGCTGGCATTGTTGCTGCTGTTAACACAGGTTCCATCGCCTGTTAATACTGGGAATCGCCTTGTCTGAAACTTCGTTTGGTATCGAACTGGTCGAGGGAGTCCTTCACGATCCTGACGGAACTTTTGATATTGCTCGATGTCAGTTAACACAGCCGTATTAGTTCTGCGGAGATAACAAATTCAGACATCGCGGCATAAAGAAAGCTGCTTTTGTGCTGTTAACACCAGCTTTGAAATCGACAATGAGTAATGTCTATCGATTCTCATCCTACAGACATTTTCCAAGACTTGGCGCATTGTGAATATCAGGTCAGTTGCTGATTTCCAGGTCTAAGGCCACACTGATAAGGCCCAGATAGTTTGTTGATGGTGTGCTTTCACACAATACGCTCGATAAAACCTTATATGCAAGGTTGAAGAGGCTGAATACACTTAAACTCCCGTGTTTGAATAGCTTGGCCAGCAATCTATCGGCCCTTGCTGCTTTGTTGTTCTTCAGATGGGTAATTGCTATTCGAACTTCTTCGTCGCGCTAGATTACGCCGGTTTCACTCGGCAGCTCGAGCTCAAGTTCTGCGATGAGTGGTGTTCCGACGCCGAGGACGCCATCCTTTGGGAGCGAATCGATTAAGGTGTTTACAGCTTCGCTGGGAATGACGTTCGTATTTAGGAAGCTCGTCGACATATTGTAGGAATGTTTTCTTGTTGTTCCTAAGAGACGGTTCCGCTTCAAGCAGATAAATGCTAGGATGATTCCTGCGAAAAATGTAGTTGTAGCGGTTATCTAGTCCTCA
This sequence comes from Bactrocera dorsalis, assembly GCF_023373825.1. Lineage (NCBI taxonomy): Eukaryota > Metazoa > Arthropoda > Insecta > Diptera > Tephritidae > Bactrocera > Bactrocera dorsalis. The sequence goes on from NC_064307.1 coordinate 34,614,964, forward strand.
ACAACAACATATGCAAACGAATCATGGATCGAATGGAACGTCTGCTCATCTCTAGGGGTTCTTCAAAAAGAAGCTGCGGTCTTGAAATCTTTTGTTAGTCACCTCATCTTTTCGTAGAATTTTCGTGCATTACCCATCACGCTAAATAAAGGGTATTGTTTTTTGACATGAGGTTTTGACGTATATAATTTCTTTTTAAAGTCAAAAATTTAGCATTATTATAGGAGTTTGCCCTTATGTTTTAAATACGACTTCGTGCAAGTGATCGGCAGAACTTGCTCGAATAATTCTAACCGAGAGGCCTAATTTTCAACCACTCTTTGCAGGACGTTATCTGCGTAGATAAGCAACTTCACAACTTTTTGAACCCATTCACCAAACGGGCGTCGCCCTTCAATTCCTGCGCGAGTTGGATTTTATAAGCCCGCTAACTATTATAAGATCCGTCCAAGAAGTGGATGAGCACAGCTCAAAGTTGCGCGCAACGGTGGTTGCACTTATACAGGTCTTATTCGAGACTGCGTCTTCATCTTCGGTACACACTGTACAGCATCTCTGAAGATGCACATTATTCACTAAGGTAAAGATAATAAAAACAAGACATAAAAAAGATTGTCATTCAATATGACATAAACAAGACTAACTGTCAAACTTCTATAGTAGTTATAAACAAAGACTTAATCTTATTTTATCCATGACGTTAAGAGCCAGTACTTTTTTGTCAAACGAACTCTAAAATAACTAACGAGACAAAACTGTCGTAGTATTTATTTCTGTCGTTTCTGACAAGATCTTTTCCTAACCCTTAGGCACATCCTAGCTTTAATTATTCAGCAGATGTGCTTGTAGTAATTCAATTTATTGCGCATTATGCCTTCAAGTTTATATGCTCTTCATTTGTCTAGAACAAAAGATCTTTTTTCTTCATTCTCTGTAATCACTATTTTCTACAATCGATTGTTAGCTCTACGCGTACGCTGTTTTCTGTAGTACAATGCCACAATTGTATTGTAATTTTACTTAGTAAAATGTCCAAATACTTCATGCACAACAAGGTCGCACTTCGATAACTTTCTTCTTATGTCTCATACCTACCTTTCTGCAGCCACTCTTTAGTTGAGTGCACGTCTTCACGGTGTTGCGTTCTAAACTCATTGAATTATCTTTCATTTACTTTTTGTTACCGTTTCTCTCAGCAGTATTTCAGCGCACACAAATGAAAATGCAAACTTAAGTAAATAAACAAAAAACTTCGAAAGAAAATGCATTCCGCTATTATTTGGTTGTCATCTATTTAAGTTGTTGCTCTTTTTACGTATTGCTCTGGAAAAATGGACTCATTTGCTTTTTGTTGTGCATTTCGTTGTGTCATTTCTTGTGTCGTCTTTATTATGGCCACCTTTTGTTCAAATTTTGGACACTTTCGCATTAACAAAATTACAATGTCTTCCTCGCTTCACCCAGCTGCTTACGTGTTTGGATGCAATCCTTTGTTGCGTAGTGTCTTCATTTGTAGAGGACTTAATGTAATCTGGATAAGTGAAATTATATTTTTTTCGTGATCCGCTTTAATGGTTTTGAAGTTTTGATTTCATGGTTCTTAAATTTACCGGTCTGTTTTAATGCGAATAAAAGTGTTCGCAGATTGCAGTACAGGCCTAGGTACAAATCTATGCCAATTTTTACATATCCAGAAAAGAACTGGAGATTGTTTACTCTGAACAATTTCTTCGGAGATATTAGCGATGCTACGAGTAATAATCGTTGCCAAATTTTATGAATATACCTTGTCAAAATTTTTCCTACAAAGGCTTGAGTTTGATTGGCCAGTTTGTAGTTTTAATTGCTGATAAACCTTTGGATGTCTCTGTAACGTTCCCTATCCATGTTTCCAGAGCAAGGTATTAACTACTATTGACAACTTAACTGTTGAATTCACTGTTATATCTTATTTTGCTACTTCACTTATGTATGATATGGACTTAAGTCATGACGATGCTTGTATAGATAGCCATGGCCACTTAGTTTTTGGGTCAGGTGGAAATCCAGGTCCTCATATTGTCTACCTATCCACGAATATATATCAGTCTGTGTGTCCACCGTCCTTTGATGAAGTTTGCCACCGTTGCTACCTTTGCGATGCTTTTGCTTCTCTCCTCTCTTTTTACTGCGGTAGATGTCTCTGATAAGTTATATATTCGCGCAAATTCGTCTCTCTGGTTGTCAATCGGCGCCATACTGACTAATACCTCAGCAGCGTCAATTGAAATGGTTCGGATCACGCGTATTGCAGAAAGCCTATGCACTGCGTTAATTGGTCTAGCATATGATTTTATGTCTAGTACCTTTATCCACCGCATACAGTATAACTTAACTTATTACCTTAGAGATTAAAAATCGTCAGCTCAGCCTTTATCTGCTATAGATTTTATTTGCTTTACATGCCGTATTTGTCAAGTGCTCCTTGAATTTGAGTCTTTTGATCACTGTTACACCAAGATACTTCAACTATGGCTGTGAAGTATTCTCACATTCTCCCATGATGAACGATATCTTTTCTCCAATTTTCCTGGAGCTTATGAGCAAGGCTTCTGTTTTCTATTTAGCCAGCTCTAAACTCATGGTAGCAAACTATGCATAGGTATTGCATTTGATCCAGAGGTCATCCAGCTACTAATACCACTATGAGGTTATCCGGTATGTGATTGTTTCCATATTTTTGGTTGCGGTATTCTTAGCAACCCGTCGTACATCACTTTTCATAGTAGTGGGCTTAAAACCGAGCCTTGCGGTACTCAACTAGAGATAATGTAGCTCTGAGTGTCCTCGTCCGTATCGAATAACAATCTTCAATTTTGGAAATAACTCACTATAAAATGTAACAGATAAAGAGGGGCGCATAATTCGTGTAGAGCTTTTTCATGTTTGCCCACTTTGCGGAGTTGAATGCATTCTTCAGATCCTGGGTTAATAGCGCGCAATATTTTTTGTACTTGTTTTTTTTTCCGCACTTACTGTACATTTCGCAGTATCAACTACTTCTTTTAGTACGTCAATACCTCGTTTTTATAAAGCTCCATTGCTCTTTGATAAGCCGTCAGCTTTTTGGATTGCTAACCCCAGGCAATTTCTTACAATGCTTTCGTACAGTTATTAATCGTGTCGAGCGTGCATAGAGATCGATATAATGCAAGTTCTTTTGGTGGCTTTTTTGATTTTGGGAGTAGCATCAAACGCAGTGCTTTCCACGGATCGGGGAACACCTCTTCTAATATACACGCCTTATACATGTTAACAAACACACTCTGTCTTAGAGACATGGCTTCTTTTAGGGCTCTATTTGGTACACCATCTATTTCAGGCGCTTTGGAGTTTTTTATTTTCCACCAACAGCCAATAGTTCTTCTTCTGTGACTAATATGGGTTAATATAAGAATATTTCGGGAATAATGCTTCGAAAACATTTCTGCGACTTATTTTAAAACTTCGACATACAAATTCTGTATTCCGCTCCCTTCGAGTCTATGTTTGCTTCTTCATAGAGCTTTTCAAAACAGCTCCTTTTGCTGCGGGTAATGGCTGACTTCTGGAGCTTTTTTTGGCATTCAAATGCTTCTCTGAGGCGGATTTCGTTTTGAGTGACAGAGCTTCCTCAGCTTTGCGATTTTTTCATTCCACCAGTGAATTTCAATTTTTATTATATCTCGTCCTGTGCATAGTTGTGTCGCATGTTCGTTCCGCACAGCGGATACTAAGTGGACGGCGTCTTCGCCAAGTCCCTTTGCCGCACTCCAGACGCTTTCAAAAACGTCAGTATCAAATGCTTTTTGCCGCCAACTTCGTTCTTCAGAGGTATTTCTCCGACAGAGTACCATATCTTGGGAGAACGAAACTTCACTTTTTATAACCATATGGACACTATCTGACACTTTCCACTTAACATGTGTATAAAAAATATATGTTCATTGTCATTTTGGAAGCAATCCGGAAAAACATTTTTTCAACTTGATAAGATAGGTGACCTAAACTGGTAAATTTTTTAGAATGTATTTTACAAAATTATGGTTCTTCAAGGATTTCAGGTTTAAGTCTGACCAACTTTTATGAAAAACTTCCGTTTTTAAATATAACTGTCCTCTTTATACGTACTAATAACTCTATAATTCTTTGTTATAATTTTAACAAATAAATAACATTAGTCCCTATGTATAAGAGAGTCCTAAATAATGGGCACAATAAAATGTAGCTGTGATATTAGAATTTGGTTCGAACATATATTTACTTTCTTAGCGCCCAATTTTCGCGCTTTTAAATCAGCAAATATATGTACATTCATAGGTTGACGATTTAGTACCCTAACAAACTTAGTTTAATTAGACCTGGACTTCCCCTAAAACATTAACCGAAAAGCGAGAGCTTAAAATAAATGAAAGCTGAAGCTAATACATATGTACGTAGTTTACTGATTATTGCTGTAAAATACCATCTGTCAACTTATGCTATTCCAATATATACATTTTTTTTGTATACGAGTAAGTATTTTATGTTGAATTGCTCCAAAAATATAACCATATACCATATTGTTTTAATACCGAAAATATATACATAGATGTATACGAGGTATATATTTTCGTATATATGTATGTATATATTTTAGGTATAAAAATAATATGCCACCCCTAAAACTCCAAAACAAGCTAATGATGTGCTAATTTCAGTTTGTTTACAAAAACAAAACTTTCCTGTGAAACAGCGAAATGGCTTCTGTTTTGGATTTCAGTTGCGGTTTCCGTATTTAATTCTGTTCTGGGAAAATTAGGAGAATTTCGTTACGTTAATTAAATATTTAGTATTTACTTTCGTAATATAATACTTACTAGTAGATCCGGCCAGGCTTTGCTGGTATATTTTAATGCTATTATAATAAACTATTCATTGCAGTGAAAATAGTCTTCACAAATAAAAGTGGGTATGTTATTTTCAGTATAATAATCCGAGGGAGGGTGGTTGCGGCACGATATGGGTTGAGTGTTTGGCGAAATGATCACGAATTACGAGGGCAGTATGGGATGGTGCATTATCGTGTCTTTCCACAATTCCGGCCATTTTAGGCGGATAGCGTTACGCAAACGACGCATAACGTTCAAATAATATTCCTTGTTGACTGTTTGACCAGTTGGAAGGAATTCATAATGCACAACACCGCGATAATTGAAGAAAACAGTCAACATGACTTTGATTTTTGAGCGACTTTGGCTCGATTTTTTTGGTCTCGGCTCTCTTTTGGCACGATATTCGCTCGATTGAACGGTTGTTTCGTGGTCGTAAGCATAGATCCAAGTCTCATCGCCAGTTATAATGCATTTCATGACACCCTGGTTGTCGGAAAGCATCGTTTCACACACTTCAACGCGACGCCTTTTTTTCCAAAAAACTCAATGTTTTCGGTACCAGTCGAGATTTGACGCGTTTGAGGCCCAAAAGATCCCTCAAAATGGTATTGGCTGAGCCTTTCGATATGCCAACTTCATCAGCAAGGTCTCTAATTGTTAATCGACGGTTTTTCAACACCAAATCTTTGATTTGTTGACCGTGAGCTTCGTCGGTTGAGGTTGATGGTCGCCCTGGACGTTCTTCGTCTTCGACACGTTCACGGCCAGCTTGGAACTCACTATACCACTTGTAAACATTTTTTTAGACATAGCCTCATCACCAAAGGCTTTCTGTACCATCCTCAACGTATCCGCAGCAGAAAATTGATTCCGTAAACAAAATTTAATGCAAATTGAATCAAACTGAACATAATGTGCCGATCAAAATGTGACACGTAATTTGTATACATAAAGGGTGATTTTTTAAGAGCTTGATAACTTTTTTTTAAAAAAAAACGCATAAAATTTGCAAAATCTCATCGGTTCTTTATTTGAAACGTTAGATTGGTTCATGACATTTACTTTTTGAAGATAATTTCATTTAAATGTTGACCGCGGCTGCGTCTTAGGTGGTCCATTCGGAAAGTCCAATTTTGGGCAACTTTTTCGAGCATTTCGGCCGGAATAGCCCGAATTTCTTCGGAAATGTTGTCTTCCAAAGCTGGAATAGTTGCTGGCTTATTTCTGTAGACTTTAGACTTGACGTAGCCCCACAAAAAATTGTCTAAAGGCGTTAAATCGCATGATCTTGGTGGCCAACTTACGGGTCCATTTCTTGAGATGAATTGTTGTCCGAAGTTTTCCCTCAAAATGGCCATAGAATCGCGAGCTGTGTGGCATGTAGCGCCATCTTGTTGAAACCACATGTCAACCAAGTTTCAGTTCTTCCATTTTTGGCAACAAAAAGTTTGTTAGTATCGAACGATAGCGATCGCCATTCACCGTAACGTTGCGTCCAACAGCATCTTTTGAAAAAATACGGTCCAATGATTCCACCAGCGTACAAACCACACCAAACAGTGCATTTTTCGGGATGCATGGGCAGTTCTTGAACGGCTTCTGGTTGCTCTTCACCCCAAATGCGGCAATTTTGCTTATTTACGTAGCCATTCAACCAGAAATGAGCCTCATCGCTGAACAAAATTTGTCGATAAAACACATTTCGAACCGAACACTGATTTTGGTAATAAAATTCAATGATTTGCAAGCGTTGCTCGTTAGTAAGTCTATTCATGATGAAATGTCAAAGCATACTGAGCATCTTTCTCTTTGACACCATGTCTGAAATCCCACGTGATCTGTCAAATACTAATGCATGAAAATCCTAACCTCAAAAAAATCACCCGTTACATATACTAGTGGGTCCGGCCACGTGTTGCTGTGGTATATATTTTATAAAATTATTCATTTAAAAACCTATTTAATACAGTGAAAATTTGATTTACGAATAAAGGCCAAAACGATTTTGCTGGTATAAGAATCCGAGGGATTGTACTTGAGGTTTAGTTTTAAATATGTATGTCCATGTTAATAAATTTCATTGGAAAATACAATATAACAAAATTTAGGCTGCTTTCTAAATAACTACAACAAATTGTGGGATCGGACAATGTGCATCGTTAATGGATATGTCCGCTTAATAGAGCGTTCATTTAATAGAGCTTTCACTTTATTAACCCACCTTCTAAGTTGGTTCAAACTGGACACAGTGTGCTAAATTTTACTAAAATCGGGTCAGTAGTTTAGAAGCCCATCGTGGGCAAAGAACGTGATACGTAATTTTCATATATAACGATATATGTTACTTATATACATATATATTATAATTTAAAAATTTAGCTAAATAAATTCCATTTTACTCTAAATCAGAGAAAAAATCAAATAATATTTGACAGAATATCCGAGCAAGTTTTGGTTGGACAGTTTGATAAAATGAAGTATTTTCAAAGTTAAAACTAATATTCAATATTGCTGCGAAAAAAGGCTACAAGCTCTCATGGGGTTTCCTCGTTTTCCCGTATACTTTTGTACGACCTAACCGACCGGGATTGCCATTAATCATATTAGCGAATTTCCAAAACTACTTCAATTAACTTATTCCTTTTCTTTATGTGTTCCTTGATAGGCATATTGACATATAATCTTCTGTCGGCAATGCATTTCACACTCAATACAGCAACAGAAACGATAATCCTCTATTTTTAATGACTATTTTCAAAGACAATTTTCACCGCGTGTTCAATGTTCTTGACTTTAGCAGTTGTTTATTACCCTCGAAACTCTCCCTGAAAGCTTTTGTGGTATTAAAATTTCAACAAAACAGAACATTTTGTAAACTGTAAGTCTAGATAACTCTGCGTTTGACTTTTAATAAAACTTTCCGCATAACTTTTCGTATATTATATTTTCGGTAAGGAGTATTGGTATGAAATGAAATGTGCACAGAATCTTAAACATCGCTGTAAAAATAAATTTTATCACTAACAATCCTACGTGGAAAAAATTATATTGTAGTACATAATTTTCCGCTCTACAAAGAGTTACACCATGTCGTATGAGCAACACAGAATGCTGAGGTGTACAACATCAAAGAGAACAAAAGTGGTACATCATGTTGTGTTCTATTTGATGTATAACTTTAATGACATATAACTTTTAAACGAAGGATTTTATGAAAAAAATTATTAAGACCTTTTTTGTAGAGTGGAAAATTTTGTATTGTAATTAAACCTTTTCAAAAGAAAAATTTAGTTGTTTAATGCAAAATATCAAAAAATACTATGCTCAATATATGGGATAAGGAATATGTTTTAAATACGGATTAAACTGAAAATAAAGAGTTTTTTTTAAGTTGGAGCCATATTTATAGGACAAATATGAAACTTCAAGAGGCGTTTGTAAAAACAAAATCAATAAATTTGGGAAACAACCGACACCTATTTTGTATAGATAGAATTTTAACATTTAAAGTTTCGAATATACTTAAAAATTTAATAATCATTTTTTGCATATTGAACTCACTTGTTTGAGCGCGAGTGTCTTTTAGACAACATAACTTAATATAATTGAAATTAAGCGTTTAATGCCCTAAAGTTTACCTGAAACTTATTAAAATATAATACAATTTCTAAATCGAATTTCGGAATATTATATCATTTTAACTTTTGCATGGAAGTATATCGTATGTTCGATAACACTTTAGGATAAGATGAATGAGGGCATGAAAATAACCAATAAATATTTATTATTACATTGTAAATATTTTACTATTCAAATATAACCTTTAAGTGTATTTACTGCAAACACAAATATTTTCTCAGCAAATCGGGACCGTCAGTTATATGTATATCGAATAAGTCTATCGCAATGCATGACAGCCAATTAACGGCATAACGCACAACTATAAATACGTAAACTCGCACAAATGTTATTTTACCGTTATTGTTGGGCAAAAGAAACGGAACATAATAATGTTTATCTCAAAAGAGATTGAAGCCCCGATAAGTTAACTTGCATTCAAAGCATGATTTGCACAAAAAGGAATGACATTTTATCGATACAACAACAGCAAATGTCTTTATGTCACTAAAGTTATTTACATACATATGTATTGACAGCAAAAAACCCCGCTGCAGCAACAACAACAGCAACAGTCACTGCAAGCCAACGCAACACGCGTCGAACGCAAGCCGTCGGTTAAACGGCAAGTGTCCTGGGGACCACCGACAGTGGCAGAAGCGGATGCGGAAACGCTCAAACTTACCATCACAGCACCCGTCTACAAACAAAACGGCTATTACGGCGGCAGCGCCAACACAAGCAACAACAAAAACAATGCAAATTGCGCGACAATGACATGAAATTGGTGCGAGAGCCACGCACTCGCATACACAAAAACAATACAAGCAAACAATTTCAAAAAATACATAAAGACATTAAGTAAACTGCTCTATAAATAGTTTCATACAATCGCATCATCGTACATTTATATAAGGCAAACAAGTGGACGCAGAAAGTCATAGAGATATTATATGGTTTAAGATAATTAATATAGCTGCCGGATAACTGGCGCACTTCGAAAAATGTGTTAACTAGCATAAAGATGATTATGCTCGATTTTTTACAACAAAAAGTAGTTTTAAATTTGACTTTGGTTTGTATTTTAATAACAATAACACAACTTATACACAATAAGACATAGGGATACATACACACATACATATATATATATAGATATATAGATGCAAAAGTATAAGAATACAGATATGAGTATATAATATCGAAAACTGAGAGAATGAAATGGATTATCCACATTTCTTTATCCCGATAAGTTAGTAAATGGAGACTTGTGGTTTTCAAGAAGAAAAAAAACGCATATAATTTAATGTTACGGTCAAGAATTTAGCTTTATTATAAAGATTACTTTTCTGTAATCTATTTTAAAAAGGATTTCGGGAAATGAGTGCCGCGGTTGTCCCAATAAATTCCAATAAAACCCAAATCATCTCTCTGCTGACGTCAAGGACCTCAGGATTATCATCGTAAGCAAGCAACTTCACATAATCTCACAAAAAATCTGTATTAAAACGCACAATCTTGGTGGCGAGTTTGAAAATTTCCTTCCATAATCCTGTAGCGCATGTAGCTCTATTTTATTTGAACCCAAGTGCGTCCACATCAGGTTAGATTGGGTGAAGGGGTCAGTAGGGTAATCTTTTTTCAATTTTTTTCCATTTTCTGTTCCCTTATACCCTTAGAATTAATATAGAGACCCACTTTACTATTGGAAGGTTTCGAAAAGGGCCCAAAAATAATAATACCGCTCAACGTTGGGAGCGCGACGTGCACCCCTCAAATTTTAAACGCGTTTTTTTCAAAACACACTTTTTTAAAATGGCGAATACGATTCCGGTCGAACTACTCAACCGATTTGGTTAATTCCCTTTTTAAATGTTCACAAAACGCCTGGCTATCGTCCTTATTTATTTTATAATTTATTGACAAATAAATTGGGTTTTTGTGTTTTAGATGATTCAAACATGAGAAATCGTGGCCGCCAATGAAAAAACGCATCTCATTCACCAGCCATTTCTCCGACAGATATCATCAAAAAATTCCGAAAAAATTTATTTATACACTCCACGATATACCTCATGATATGTGTAAAAAGTTCTATTGTAGAATAAAAATTTCTATAAAAAAAATGGCCAAAAATAGGCCAGATTACCCTACTGAGCCCTTAATCTTGTAGGCCAATAAGCCACGTATAGCCCAGTTTTCGTCCTTTAGGATAATGGATGGAGTTCACGTGCGATCTCGCTATCGATACCTCCTCCAGTGCATCATACGGGGCGGACCCAGACGATTACAACGTCCCGCTACTGCGGGACAACTGCACAAGAGATACTCCATTGTTTCCCTGATGTCTTGCTCTAGACATTTTCTGTCCCAGCCCCATCCTGCGGGCTTGTATCGCCACCAAACAGGGACCAGCTAGTATTCCCATCATGTTCCTACACTCTCTTCTATCGAGTGCCAATAGGAATTTTATGTACTTCCAATCTACCGCCGGTCTGCAATGTACTGACTCTGATAGGAGGCAGCTTAAGATCATGACATTGTAAGCAGCGACAATCATTGCCCAGTCGACACCTGCTTGCACGATTATAACCGGTGTGGACTCCATAAACTACGTTTATAATTTTTTTCAGGGGTAGAAATTATTTTTTCAACATTAATTACTATAAAGAATATCCTATTTGACTCCTTTCCTCCTAGGTTAGTTTATTTTTCAAATCACATTATTTTCCTTAAATTTCGCATGCATTTCAAAGTGTGACCGTTTGTAAATAATATATTTTTTGTGATATTTGACTTTAATAAACGAAAAGTAAAGATGAATTAATCGCATTGTAAACATTTAGCATTCTTTCATACATTTTAAATAAATATTATTAAAGTCTCTAAGAAGTTCCTTCGTTATAATTTAATTATTTGGTATTTGAACTTGGATTTTTCAGTAATAAATTATATTTTGTGAGTATTGTTTATTGACCGCATATTATGAACCGTGTGCTGTACCCTTGAAATAAAATCGCCACAACATAAATCCGTCTGGTATAGGTAACTACATATAACGGCTGTCATCATGGCCTCAATTAATAGTTTGATGCACAATCGTATGACCTAACAAACCTGCCAATCCCTTTCATCGTTACGCTCAAGCCATTTGGTTCTTTCAATGGAATGCCTGATGGTTACCAAGTAGTTTGTGTCAGGTTTGTGATAAAGCTGAACATTCACATAGAAAATGAAAACCAGTTTCCGCCTTCTTTTCTAGGGACTCAAATTATGGGCAAGACGAGGAGTCGACCTGTCGGTGAGCTTAAAGCCTTCCTGCAATTGTTGACTACGCTGAAATTAATCTGTAGTTCACTGGACTTCTCAATGCCTAGTTCTTCCGCTTGGAAGATGCTGGCTGAGTTTGGTAGCTGGATAGAGAGAGATGTCAAGATCATTAGATTATCCCCCGCAATACTTATACCTGCTCCGCAGTCCACTTAAGCCCCGTCAATATTGATGGAGGTGGTAACCTCCTCTCCTCCTTCACGTCTACATCAAAAGTGACTTTTAAAATCTAACCTTGAAATGGTTTATCATAATTCTTTTAACATTGATCAGCACTAGCTGATACTTTCCGAGTAAAGACGTGTACTGTTAATGCAGTACCATATTAAGCGCACCAGTCGGACATGACTTAATAGCCTCTGTAATCCGGTACAACTTCCACATGACTGTATTGGGTTTAAGGCCTCCTAAGGTTCCTCCTAAGTATTCTATTGCCAAATATGCCTTATTTATTCACTGCTATATGTTACAGAAAGGTTAATATGATACCAAAGTGTAGTGCATTACTTTCTAATTACAGTTACTCTAAGAAAGTATCGTCTGATATCACTAACACGGAGCCGTATACTAGTCAGTTGGTAGCCGATGAGCAAGTAATATTGCCCAATCGCATTGTTTTAATTACCAAATGAGTACATTTTAGCAGAAATAGCTACTCTGGCTTAGCTCTGCTCTATATTAATTGGCATTAAGATTATAGAAAAACTCAAGTCTCATTATAGATAAAAAGTGCATAATCGTCAATGAACTCAAACCACAAAGCGAAACTTGGAAAACATTAATTTTCGAAGCATTGCTTTTGATTTGCAGCAGCCAAAAGATATGAAGCAAACATTAAGTCAAAGCAGACCGCTTAACCAAGCCACGATAATTGAATTTACTGTCATGTCTGTGTGAACAGCAGTTTGTCATCAAATGTGAAGATAAAGTGAAAGGACACTGGACATTAATTAAAATTCGGCGTATTCCAATGGAATCGCTAACAGAATGAGCAGTGGTGCTTAAAATTGCACAAGTAATATCTGTGTTATTTATATTTTATTAATTTATGCTAAGTTGGTGCATATATTAACAAGAAAAAACCTTCAAACGAAGTAATAATATCCTTCACATCAAAAGAGATATAGATGAATACAGGTAATGATGGAAGGACTAGACAAAATTGTGATTTTTGACATTTCGAATAGAACGGTCGTTCTGTGAAAAGAATTAGATTTCAGAGCGACATAAGAAATCAGAATCGTTATCAGAAATCTTATTCCTTTTACCATTACCTGAAAAATATATCGGAGAAGGTCAAGTCGAAAATTAAGCCGTTCGGTCCATGTTACGCATGTTACCATAGCCAGACCTTATTGTAGTTTTCATCTGATCCCGTTATCAGGTGACTAATCATTAGTCTGGCATCTCCTTCTAGATATGATTTTAAGATTAGCTTCTTGAAGTCACTAATGTCTTTCGATCGTGGACATATGTACTCCTTGAAGAACTCTTTCGATAGATTGAATTTTTTCTGCCCTTTTTACAATGACAGCCTTCTTAGAGTGCTGACGAACATACATATGTGCGTGGAAGTTTAATAAAGACATCACGCACACATGGTCGAGCAGACAGACATCTGGAATTCAACTGAGCCACATAATACGAGAGTATAAAAGATAAAACAATGATTTCAGTGGTTTTTAAATTTACTGCCGGTAATGCTGCTCATTTATGGAATTTTTCGTAAATAACATTTAAAAATGCTCACACGCATACACACACACTCGCGAGTCTCCGTAATTAAATGTCACTCAAGCCACATCCATTCATGATGCACTCGCACAGCAATCATCACTTCATGACGCACACACACACGCACAGCTAGAACCTGCCGAGACGAAGGACGAAACGCATCAACACCTCAACGGAAGGCGTCACGTAGCGTGCGGGAACGGAGCTAAGCAAATTTGCACTTTATACTTGTATGTTTTTTGGACGAAAAAGACTTATAATGCACGCCTTTCCGAGAACGTAACCTTTTAGTGCGCATGTGTGCGTAGGTGAATGTACATATGTGCATAATAAAATTTAACTCACTTGCTTGCCACTCAGCAACATTATTGCGTTGTTGCATTCAATGCGCAAATAAAAAATTAAGTGCGGAGCGATTTTCCTCTAGACTCGCCACATAAATTTTAATTAAATGTCACTCATACGCCATGCCGTACAAAATGTGTGTGCGAAGTGTGAATATGGCAAAACATTAAGGCGGTTCAATGTTCATCATGGAACATTTGTTGAATATTAATTGTAAAATATTGCAGAGCATGTGATTTTCTTGCATTTTAAATATGTAATTATGTTAAGAATATTATGATTCTCTACTTGAAGATTAACATAAAACGCATCTACTAAAGAATATTTGTGTTACAACGCATTCCAATAAGAACCACAAACAGAGTTCTAAGAGACATCTCTTGCATTAGCCAACATTAATGTAAGTTTATTTTTATAATTGCATACAAGTACTTAAGTACACTGATATGTGAAGAGCTCAGATATGAAGAATACACAGTCATCTGATTGTATGTGTACACTAATTTCCAAAATCATAGGAACACAATTTTCGAAAACATTATATTTTTTTCATAATAAAAAAATAAATCTACAAAATCGCAGCTTGATATGTTCCGTGTTCCAACCAAACTCAGATAATGCCTTTTGTAATTGTTGCTGCGCTGCATGGCCACTGGTATTTGAAAAACTTTGAGAATATTTCAAAACTCAACGATTATAATGACAGTCAAGATGTGAATTAATATTCCATTTTCGGCGCAAAACTACTATCTCCTCCTTTTATAATGACTCTTTATTATCGCCTTCCAATTCGACTCTTTTTGTGCCAATACGGTATAAACCTCAATTTTAGTATAAGCCTCGGCCTGTATGGCCTCAACTTGCTAATTCCTCAAAGCCAATTTTTCAGTTTCTGTTTCTGAGCGATGACTCTCGTTTTGTGTTTGACCATAAAGTCAGTCAAAATCATTACCTAAAAATTTCAGATGGTATGTAATAAAAAAGCTTTTGAAAATTCCATACAGCCTTACTTAAAAAGTCGAATATCTCGAGAAGTATTAATTATAGCGGTTTTGACTTTGGATCTTTTTTGTAGCAAATAAAATTTCCGACAAGTTTGTTATATAAACTTTTTCTATAGCTCTTATCATTTACGAGATATATACAAAAAAATGCGAGTTTCGTGTAAAAGTGAGGTTTAGAGTCCCGTACTATCTCGCCGGTGTGAGATACGACTTTGTTGTGCTGGGCAGTTTTGTAGAGTAAACAATTCTGAGAAATATGCGTCTAAAGTCAAAGCGATGCCGTAAAAATTTCGTAAAATCCAAAACACTTCATACCCAAAACTTGAACCTAAATCGGTTAAGTCGATCCATAAGAAATGTTGAGACTCGTTTTTATTCCTCTCATGTCAACACGGGGATTGAAAACTCTCCTTCACTGTTTATTTAATGTTTTCGTTATTATCGTTCTTAACAAAGATTGATAGTTGAATGTCATTACCCTAGATTCCGATGCCTTCACAATCTTCACTGAAACCTTTTTGCCACTTAAATACTTAGGATCGTGATAAATTGGACGTCGCAGGAACATAAAAATCATTGTACTCGTACCGAAAATTAAAAATTAAAAAAAAAAATATGTTGGACCAGTTCGAGCCAAATTTAAACAAAAGATACGCTCTTAATGGATTCATAGGATATAGTCATATATATCTTCATAGAATTTTATTTTCACCGTATTATTTGATAACTCGGTGAAATTTTTAAGGTGATTTCATAGTACCACTTCTATTGGCTAAACTCTGGGACAGACATTTTTCATAAGCTTCCCTTGAGGCAAATTTTTCAAGTGCAAAATGACTAGGCATTAACAGAAACAGATAGTAATAACTTGGCGGCATGTCAGAACTATAAGGTACAATCATAAAAACATCCCACGTAATCTCACAGAACTTTAGGCCAGTCACTATCGATATTCGTGTTCTAGCGTTGTTCTAATGGAACATAATTCTCCTTCTACAGACTACAGCTGGCCACTTTTGGGTGATTTATTATTTCAGGTTGTCCAATTGTTGACAGAACAGATCCGAATTAAGAGTTTCGTTGTAAGGGCAGTTCATAGCAGGCAGTTCACAGCAAAATATTTCTGACAGTCAAGCCTGGCTGGCAAGCTTGCGCCGGCAAGGAGGCAACACTTCTACAGCCTGCTGAATTGCAATGAAAGCACAGCACCAGGAGGTGGAATCGATAACGCTGGAGCGGACGTTTCATTGCCCGTCTATGAAAAAGTTAGAATAGCAATTACCCGTCTGAACAACAAACAAGCTGAGGTATTGCCGGCCAAGCTATTTATATACGGCGGCGAAGAAATGATAAGGAACATACATCAGCTTCTTTGTAGAATATGGTCGAACGAAAGCAACCCCAACGATTGGAATTTAAGTGTGCTCTTACCAATCCCCAAAAAGGGAGACCCCTCAATTTGCGCCAAGTACCGTGGGATAAGACTTCTTACCATCACATATAAGGTTCTGTCTGATTGGACCTTATCAGTGTGGCTTTAGAACTGGAAAATCAAAAACCCACCAGATATTCACCATGCGCCAAATCTTGGAAAAGATCCGTGAAAACAGATTGGACACACACCACCTTTTCGTCGATTTCAAAGCTGCCTTTGACATTTTGTACTGTCTTTATGTTGCCTTTCTGCCGCGATGTCTGAATTTGGTATCCTAGTACTAATATGGCTGTGTAAACTGAAGTTGAACAGTACCAAAAGCTTCCTCAAAACCGGCGAAAATCCTCCGAGCCATTCGATACCAAACAAAGCTTCAGACAAGGCGAAGTAAAGTGCTCTCTCGAGGAACAAAGACCAAACTCTACAAGTCACTCATCAACCCCGTCCTGCTATATGGTGCAGAGGTATTTACGATGGCATCATTTGATGAGTCGGGGTTACGAGTTTTCAAGAGAAAGGTTCTGCGTAAGATTTATGGTCCTTTGCGCATTGGACCATAGCGAATATTGCATTTGATGGGACGATGAGCTGTATGAGATATACGACAACATTGACATTGTTCAGCGGATTAAGAGACAGCAACTACTCTGACTACGTCACGTCGTCCGTATGGTTGAAAACACTCCAGCTCTGAGAGTATTCGAGGCAGTACCCGCCGGGGAAGTAAAGTGAGAGAAAAGCCTCCACTCTATTGGAAAGATTAGTTGGAAAACGACCTGGCTACGTTTGGAATCTTCAGTTGGCGCCAAATAGTGTCCATCCATCCTCCTTTTATCATACTCACTATCTAATTATTCAATGTGAAATATATGAAATGTGAAGTCCATTATCCTAGACACTGTAACCACATCGTTGATCGTAAGTGTTTTGCATGTATATTTAATATATTATATATACATATGTGTATATACTTGTATGTAAGTACATGACTGTATATATGTACATATATTTAAATAAACAGAAATTTGTTGTGAGTTGGTTTTCATTATTTGCTCGGTTGCAAGTGTGACGAATTTATACCATAAGTAGCATGCAACATGCCACAGCAACTGTGTGGCTGTAAGCGCGCACATACACATCCAAATGTGTACACACACAAACGCTTCTTTTGTTGTAACTGCTGTCAGATACGGCGCTACCAACAAATGCTTTCTTGTCAACACGTATTCTGAGTCGTTTCCCTGGCTCCCAAAAATGTAAAATTGAATAAGAAAGGGAAAAATAACTACAGACACTGCATTTTATCGTAGCGTAACTGTAAAAGAAGTAAATCAAAAACGTTGTTTGGCAACTTAAACTTAATTACATGCATTTCCAAATGAAAAACTGCAACATTGCTTGCACCACGTGCTTGTGGATGCGCAAAGTTTTAAAGGTCACAGCAGCGGAAATTTAACTAGCACCACTTTAACTTTTTGCAAATAATTGAACAACAAAGTTGGTTACCAGGGCTTCACAGCCAAACACACACACATACACTTACACTTATTATATATAAGTGCATTGCGGAAACTTTTGCTATTGTATTATCATTTTTGTTTACGAATTTACTACTTTAGTGCCAAAATCATAAATACTCGTGAAACACACACATAAATAAACCGATTTCCTACTTGCCTCGCCTCGTGTCCATTCAACGGGACCCTTAAAATTTTCAAAATCCCTCTAAATATTTCAACGGCAAAAGTTTTTGTTTTAATGGCTATTAACATTTTTTATTTCTGGCAAACATTGTTTTATTGTTTTATCGCACCCTCTACGATTGCCGCAAGTTGACACCTACAAAGACAGTAAAATGCGTGGACTTATGTATGCATGTCATGGTAAATGTTAGAATAAAGACCTTGTTTAAGCCTTACTGTAACTTCCAAACAAGTATTGAACAAAGGTGCTCACGACATATGTAGTTCTCCGCTCCGCTTGGCTTCCAACAACAAATACAAGGAATTCATTACAAGATCTTGATTTTGATCAGTCAGCTTTATGTCAGCTACATATATACTACATTAATTCGATCTGAAAAGTTTCTTAGACGATTGTAGCGTTGTCTTGGTGAATAATCCATGCCAAATTCCAAGAAGATAAATAATAATCCATTTCGAGGTTTCCCAATTTTGTAAAGAAAGAACACATAAACTTCGGATTTAATGGGGAATGTTGATTATTACTCGAAAAAACATTCTTTGGCATTTATTTTTTGAAGGTTATCTCTTTCAACCGTTGGCTGCGGCTGGTCCATCCGTTGAGTCAAATTTTCGATGACTCATTCGACTGATAACTGGCGATTGACATGCGTGATGTTTTGCTTCAAGGCCTGAATCGAAGTGGGATTGTCCGCATAGACTTTAAACTTTATATATCCCTACAGAAAAAATTTTAACCGTGATATCACACGATCTTGGTGGTCAATCGACCGGCCCAAGACGTGAAATTATCTGCGCAACGAAGTATTCTCTCAATAAATGCATTGATTGATGCGATGTGTGGGAAGTGGCATCGTCTTGTTAAAATCAAATGTCGCCGAGATCACGAACTTCACTTTCAGGCATCAAATAGTAGGTTATCATAGTGCGATAACGGTCAGCATAGACAGTTATGTTTTTACCGGCGTCATTTTTGAAGAAATATGGACCGATGATTCCACCGGTTCACAAACCATACCAAACCGTTGTTTTTTTCTGCTAGTACTTGAATCTCTCCCGATTGCTCTTCGTTCCAAATGCAGCAATTTTGCTTGTTTACATATCCATTGAACCAGAAATAGGCCTCATCGCTGAACAAAGTTTGACTCGAATCTTCTTGGAACTTTTCAAGAGCCCGTAAAGTGAAGCGATAGCGCTTGGAAAGGTCAATTGGCTTCAGTTCTTGCAAATCTGGATCTCAGAATTGATTAAGGCGATGCGAATAGTACGCTTAGTAGAGCGATTATGTTGACTATAAGTTGAGTGAAAAACGCGAAACACATTCTTTAGAAAACGTGTATTCTCGTAATAAAGTTAAACGATTTGTAAACATAGTTCAGCCGTAAGTCTTTTCATGGTGGAATTCCAAATATATAATACTGAACAAAAATAAGATGACAGCTTGACACGACTCACGCGATATCTGTCAAAAACAGGCTATTGGAAAAAGAACCCCTACTTAGATCACGTGTTATATGAGTGCCACAAAGCATTCTGTGAAGGTCATAAAATTATAGAAGTGAAGCGAGTCTTCCATCCGCCTCTGTTCAGGGAAATTATTTAGCCCTTTCAAACAATGGTAATGTAAGATACTATTAAAAGTAAATAAATCAGATGTTTGAAAAAATAGCCGGAGAAGAGAAGCAGTCAATAAGAGAACTGGGGAAAAACTGCAATATCATGATTGCTGTAGAATATATAAACATCTCTTGGAATAAAATAACAGATAGGTCTTTAAACGGATTATGGAAGAACATTTGGAAACATTTACCTAAGAGCGAAGCCATTTGGTCGATATGCGTGAAATAATGTAAGAAACAGTGATATTATCAAAGCAAACCCGGTTTAGATAGGGTAAATGTAGAAGACGTCGAAGACATACTTGTAGTTCAAGAAATTAATATTTGTAATGATGAGCTCAAGGCCTTAGCTAACCAAGAAGAAAACAAAAATTTTGACAGTAGTCATTTAAAGAAGAGGAAACAAAACTTTCTAAGGTGTTTTGAACCTTGTAACTGAAATTATGAACCAATTTAATGAAAAAGATCAGAATTTTGACAGGTGTCCAAAAGCACTACGGGTTTTTATAGAGGCTGTACCCACTTATCAAAAACTTTTAACAGAACGCCAACTACAAGTACATTAACATATGTAGATGTCTTCTTACAAAAGGCAGAAAATTGGAAACCCAAAATAGACAATATGATCTGACTTATAATTACATTTGTTTCTATAAGTATATTCGTTTAATTTTTTTAAAAAATTATATTTTTGAAAAATAATAATTACATATAATCGACATCTAACCAATTTTCTACCCGCCTCCCTACCCCATTGCTTACATATTGAAATGGTCTCGTTTAGGACTGTTTCGCTTTGATGGAACACATCTTACGCGGTAAGCGGACCCAGCTTACTGTACTTGTACTTTTTATACCCTGAACAGGGTATATTAAGTTTGTCACGAAGTTTGTAACACCCATAAGGAATCGTCGGAGACCCTATAAAGTATATATATAAATAATCAGTATGTCGAGCTGAGTCGATTTAGCCATGTCCGTCTGTCTGTATATATACGAACTAGTCCCTCAGTTTTTAAGATATCGTTTTGAAATTTTGCAAACGTCATTTTCTTTTCAAGAAGCTGCTCATTTGTCGAAACAGCTGATATCGGACACTAAAACATATAGCTGCCATAAAAACTGAACGATCGGAATCAAATGCTTGTATGGAAAACTTTCAAATTTGACAAGATATATTCACGAAATTTGGTACATATTATTTTCTAAAGCAACAATGTAATCTCCGAAGAAATTGTTCAGATCGGTTAACTATAGCATATAGCTTCCATACAAACTGAACACATAGTTACGAACAGAAATGCACTTGTGAAAGGTATTTAGCTTCGGTGCAACCGAAGTTAACGTTTTTTCTTGTTTTACATAATAATGTCTTCAGTTTTATTTAAAATCTGTCTTATTATTAAAACGATAATAATACAATATACCAACAAAAACAATGATGTTGAAGTACAATGAAGAATATTTTCCAAAAATGAAGGTGAGAACTATTAAATCGAAAAGGGAGTTCTAATGGATGAAAACTCTTTATTCACCTAAATTGTTGACTATTATCCAGCAGGATGGCAAGTACGTTGGTTCTCCAAGCGATAGAGGTAACGACTGCTAAATTCTTTTATAGCTTCTTTTACAAGGGGTATTTATCTCGATGTAAGAGACTATCTCTAACATAAAAAGGTGCTACTACTAAAGGACAGAGAACTTTATTTTGAAAACCTTTAAAAACTTTGAAATTAGAATCAGCTCAGCTACTTCAGGTTGGAATTCCTTATGACCAGATCGATCTAATAAGTGCCTAATACATGTATGAGTAGCTTTTTGTTTAGGCTGAGGCGAGATTTTTACCTTAAAAGCCGGTACAGCAAACCTTAACATGGGCTGTGTTCTCTTGATTTTCACATGGTCTCTCAAAGTACTTCTCTTATCAATTGTCGACATATTTCGTAATATTAGTGAAACATAACTCCAAAAAATTCAAAATTTGTACTGATAAACTTATATTTAGTATAATAAAGCTATAAATATTTAAAATTTGATGATTGGTCTTACCAACTCGGTTTCATCGTATAAACCAGTTATTTTCAAACCAGTTAAATTTCGGCTACGAAATTCCAGTAGCTTAACCGGTATTATACATATACGGTATTTTGGGACATATAAAATACTATGGTATACTACATAAGTATACTTACAGCAAGTACTTTTACCATAACAAATGGTGATGAATATATGTAATCGCAGTTGTATAAACATATATACATACATACATACACATAAGTGTCATGAAACACTTGAAATCTTTGCTCATGGTGCTTGAAACTGTTGGCTCGGTTGTTTTTTGCAGCATGTGTAGCGGAAAAATGCCACCAAGCATTTGACTGTTAAAAGAGCAACCATCAGAAACAAAGAATATTTGAAACGGTGGCATTGTAACTGTACTACTCGTATAAATCTTTGGAAATGAAAGCAACGTGCAGCTGAGGAAAAGTGAGCTGACCTTCAAAAGGCAAAGGCTGTGTGATTCTCAAGTGACATAATGGCATCCGCATTAACGCCATTTTTTATAATGGATATACATACATATTGTATATGGTATGTATGTAAATGTGTAAATCTCTTGTTGCACTAACAAGTGCATTGTTGACTGCAGCCATGTCGCATCTGTTGTATTGACTGTGAAATGGCGTCTTTTCGCAGCGCCAACTGCTATTCTCCTGACAATCTTACGTTCGAATGCACCTCAAACGTTTGCTTTGTGGAAGATTCACTTTATTTTCACAAAGAATAATTAAAATTTTGCAAGTAAGGGGAAACAAGAAAAAACGTTGAATTCGATGCACCGTTAAAAAAGCCGTTAACTTCCATAAATAGAATTAAATAAAAATAGCTTTCCATGCCACCGATTGCTAGGTTTGTATGGCAACTGTATGTTATAGTGGTCCGATATCGACGGTTCCGACAAATGGCGATAACGGACCTGCAGTGAAAACTACCTCAGTAAAAGCTCTGGAGATTATCATCCGGCTCATACGTATTCAAGTGAAGTATGATGCAATGCGAACCGATTCATGCTTTTAGGCCATTGAAGCCAGACTCAGAGTCATTACGGGTATGGTGTCATAGTTGACTTTGTTAAGCAACTCGAGCTAAACTGGCAATGTAATTATGAAAAGAATGTATTGGAAGAATTAAACCCCTACGTTTTCATTTCCTAGTAGAAAAGAAAGGATCAATTGTTCTGTGATCGACACTTCCAACGGCGAAAGGTACACATTCATCGAAGGATGAAAGGGTGGAATAGAAACCAGAGTGGGTTTCTTCTATAGTAATCCGTAGGCGGAAGGTAGCTTTAAATTAAAACAATTCAGAATTTTCAAGCCGAAATTGTTAGCCTAAAAGAAGGTGGTAAGTAGGAAGCAAGTCCATAAATCTTCCAGTGAACTGTTTAGCGGCAATTAAGGCTATTCATAGCGCCAATACAAAATCGCACTGCATTTGGTTATGTAGGAGGCAATAACTAGACTCCCGGTACCTATTCCTTTAGGAATAGAAGAAAACAAAAAGGCGAATGAGTTGGCCCGCTTGGAGAAGCTAGAAACACAATTCTTCTTCTTCACTTCTTCGAGGGTATTTTGAAGCAATGAACCCCAGTGGAACCCCTCAGGTCTTGAAGTACTAGCGATACAGGGTATACCAAAAAAATTTTTTTTCGCTAAGAGCGCGACAAAAGTTTTTTTTAAATATTGAACTCGATTTCTTTTGCATGGCCACCATGGCACGCTTGCAGAAGCCCAGACACTGAACGCAATTTTCGACGGGTTTCATGTATAAATCAGCCGATACTGCTGCAATTTCACGTGTCGTACCAAGCTCATCAATCGTCGCTGGCTTTTTGTCTTGACATAGCCCCACAGGAAGGAGACTAACGGCATCAATTCGTAGGACCGAAGTGGCCGATGGACTGGGACATTTCGTGAGATACCACGTTCACCAAACTTGGCTTTCTATAAATCGATTGTGGCATTCGTTGTATAGCTAATGTCACCACATATTGTCCAAGTCTATATCATCGAATTCGGGCCAAATATATTCGGCTATCATTGAGCGGTAGTGATTACCATTTACAGTAACGTGCCGGACCCGATCATCACAGAAGAAGTACGACCTATAAACCGCACCAAACCGTAATTTTTCCAGGATGCAATAGTGACTCATAGAGTACGTGTGAATTGCTACCTGACCTATGATACATATTTTGCTTATTAACGAAGCCATTCAGCCAGAAATGAGCCTCCTGGCTTGAGATGATTCTTCGATAAAAACCCAGATCATTTTAAAGTTGCTGCTCAGCCCAATTCACGAATATACGATAATTCTCGTGGTCAAGCGGCTTCAGTTCTTACGTCAATTGGATCGTGTAAGGATGTAGGCCAAGATCTTTTCGCAAAATTCTCCACAACGACGTCACAGAGCTGCCCAACGCTTGAGAAAGACGTGTGAAAGACTAATTGGGGTCTTCCTCAATTGATGCGCTAGCGGGAGCCATCTTCTCGACACTTCGGGCACTTCTTTGTCTCACTGGCAGGGGAACATTTTGTATTGTGCCTGCGGATTCAAAGTTTTTCTCTAGATGATAAATTGTCAATCTGATAGGATGATTATGACGACCATAAATTAAACGTAGCGCTCTTAAATTTGAGGGCACTGACTCCGAATTTCGATAGTAAATTTTAATAATTTCGACTCGTTGTTGGATCGTATATTTTTCTATGATGAAATGGCAAACATTACTGAAGAGAAATATCAAAAGAGCGGGTAAAAATATGACGTCGTTTGATGTCCCTATCTGTCTACTTTTGTAGTGTCCTGTTGAAAACACCCTCCACTTGTAGGGGAGATCCTACCTTAAAAATATTGAAAAAGTGGGTTCAGCGGAATTCAGAGCATGAGTCGAGAATGCTGAGAGGCTGAAACATTATTTTTGTGGACGCCCAGACTTCAACCGAATGAGACGGAATCTAACTTAAGAGACTTGGGCAGCTGAGCTGAAAAACATTTGTATTTTTACCAAATGTACTGAGTTGGTGCCAGAGGAAACCCAATGGGCCAAATGAGAACAGCTTCCAAACACAGAAATTTTACATATGGAGAGCAAACTTCGCTCCAACATAAAAGGCAGGACCAGTCCGGATAAATTTTTTGCATGAATGCCTAGTATATATGGATATTGTAAATAGCTAATTAAACTCATTATCTTTTACAGATACTTCCAAATTTTTATATATTTTTATTATTTTTGCGTATGTCTTAATTCCGTTATATTACAAAAACATTCAAAGAAAGGTAAGCATTTATTTTGTAAAGCTTTTCCGATAATTTTTACATGCATTTATCGCTTCACTGTGTTGTTGCCAATGTTGGTGTTAGTGCATTTTCATTATTTAATCAATTTTTTAATTTTCTCTCTTTTTCACATTTTTCTTTACGCACTCCCGTAAAATTCGAAATTTATCATTCATACAAAACAAAAAAATTCCAAAATTCAATTTCAAAAGCAACGTTAATTTCCTATACCCCCTTTCCACGACACCCCCCAGATACCGCAAGAGCACCGCAGCAATGCACCAGAAGACAGCGACAGCTTACCAAGCATCTCCAGTCCTGATGCGCCACCAAAAGAGGCCTCCTTACCCTACGAACGCGCACAATCGACGCCGCCCTACAGCATTATGAGCCCAAAGCCAAAGAGACGTTTACTGCCATCTGTGAGTTTCAGTTTGCCAAAGGAGAACAAAAAGAAAAATGGAGCGCATGAGAATGATAAGCCAAGTGCCACAAGTAGTTTTGATGGCGATGATGAAGCGAGTCCGATGCTAACACCGACCACACCAGCGACGACGTCCGATAGTGCCGCTGCACCAAGTACCCTGCTGCCTGCTGGCAATGACGAAGCAGCTGCCGCTCCCATGGAAATTGATAATGTGCCAGTGGTACCCTTCCGCACAAAATCCAATCCCCGTCTACAAGTTAAGCCCGCCTTCATAGACGACGCACATCGACAATTCTGGAATCCAATCAGTTATTTGGGCGGACCTCATCTCCCGCCAAAAGATCGAAATAGCATCATTTCGGTCTTATCGCTGGACTAATCTTGCACTGTTCTGAGAACTGCGCAAAATTAGTTGTTTTGAGACACAACTGAGTGCGGTGTTACGTTAGCCTTACCTAGTCCTAAACTATAAATGTACTTGTAGATATGTGTATATTTAATCTATTCAAAAGTAAACTGACAGTTTCAGGTATGTACTTAATCGACATGACGTAACATTCGGTGACCAAAGATGTTCTTATTTTCTAGAGTATTAAAAATGTTATTACTGTTAATTTACCTAAAAGTGTATAAAAATTTGTTGTACGTAGTGTTATTAATTAGTGCAGTAAGTAAAAATTAAAGAGAAATATTAAAGAAAGATTTTGAAAAGTTCAGCTTTATTTTTTTTTAATGATTCGAGGGGTAAGTAAGTATTCCAAAATTCTATTAACAAATATTGTAGTTTATGAAGATAACTCACACAATTCGGCATAAAGTCTGTTAGAATAATCATATATAATATATAGATTATGGGAGCTATGTTATAAAGAATAATACATTTCGAGGTTCTCTCCTTTTTATAAAGAAAAAACACAGAAACTTCAAATTTATTGAGGAATTTTTATTATCATTCGAAAGAACATTCTTTGACATATATTTTTGGGAGATTATCTCTTTCAATTGTTGGCCGTGGCTACGTCTCAGATGGTCCATCCGTTGAGCCCAATTATCAATGACTTGTTCGAGCATTTAGACTGGTAACCGGCGAATGACAGGCGTGATATTTTGCTCCAAGGCCTGAATCGAAGCGGAATTGTCCGCATAGACTTTAGACTTCACATATCCCCACAGAAAAAAATTTAACCATGTGATATCACACGATCTTGGTGGCCCATCGACCGGCCCAAAAAGTTAAATTATCTACTTTCCGAAGTGTTCTGTCAATAAATCCATTGATTGATGGAATGTGTGAGAAGTGACGCCGTCTGGTTGAAACTAAATGTTGCCGAGATCACGAGCTTCAATATCGGACATGAAATATGCTCTTGGAACTTTTCAGCAGCCCATAGAATGAAGCGATGGCGGGTGGGAAGGTCAAGCGGCTTCAGTTCTTGCACAAGTCGTATTGTAAATGCGACAAGTCGTTCCATACGTCAGTCCGAGTTGCTGCGAACGTCGCGGAACCGACTGTCCACGGCTTTCGTGTACACGTTGAGCTACGGCTGCTATATTTTCTGCACTGCGTACTGAACGTGGTCTTATCGGTCAAATATTATTCAGGTACCTGGGTCCACATACGAAAATTACTCGTATTCTACTGACTTCAAACATTACCGTCCGATTTCGACCGTTTTTTGATGCAAGAGCCCAGCTCTCAGGGCATCCTTTGCACAAACTTTGATTCCGATATAATTTTTGGTACTTGATTTCTTTCCCTGTAAAGTGAAATAACCCAATGGAATATCAAATTGTGATATATGAGAAGTTGGCGTCAAAACCTTCACCTAAATGTGGGAAGCTATACGCCCGTTGTCTAATTTTGTTACCGACTTCTGTACAGCCCTTTTGCACCAACTCGGGTTTAAAATTTAATGTCCTTGAGAATTTTTTTTTTTTATTATCGCACTTTTAGTAGTTTTCAACAGGGAAAGGTACAGCTTTTTTACATCTTCTAGACGAGCGCTGTCAAATCCATTCAAACAATTCAGGTTGCCGGTGTCTGATGGCATTATAACTGTGCAACTTTGGCGAACAAGCAGCTGGTTGGCCCCTCTCTATGCCAAAGATTCAGGTCAATTAGCTTATCCTCGTTTTTGTTGAAGACCTTGGAGATCGGTAGGCATTATACCGAGAGACATAATATTGGGACTTAACATTAATACAACAAAGCAGATCGGTAGGCATTGCTCTGACGTTGTGTCATAATTGGAGGAAGCCTCATGCTTAAGGGATATGCGGTGGGCACATTTTTCGACATTGAGGGAACATTCAAAAATGTGCGGTAATAAGCGATACTTAGTGCCCTAGAGAGATCTGAGGTCGAGTCGAACCTCAAGCATCTCAAATGTATATTGTCTTCTCTGCAAGAGAATTGTCATGACGGGGTTGGGTAGTGTGCGTGCTCTACGGAAGATCAATGCAAGAAACCTGTAAGACGGAGTTATGTTTCCTTTACTCCGAATCATAGTGCTAAATGAATGTATTAAAAGAATTCGAAGGACGAGGCTGTCGGGTGACAGTGTACGCAGATGAAGTTGCTCTCATTGCTAAAGGTTTCTAGATACCGTTACGAGTTAACACAAGGATTTCTCAAAGTGATAGCTAACGGTGCGAAACTGGTTCTCCTTCTCTCATTGGCGGCTCGTGACTTCTCCCTGTCGATAAGGTTAAGTATTTGGCCCTGATCTTTGACAGAAAGAAGCAAAGAAACCTAATGTAGAGGATTAGTCGCCTTATAACAGCTATTGGGAAGCGTTTGGGTCTCTCATCAGCTAGAACGTATTCAAAGAACGGCTTTCACTATATGCAGGAGTGTTCTCACAGATGTATCGAAGCTCAAGGGTAAGGTTAAAAGGGTAATTTTCTATCGGGAGCATTCAATACACTCTTATTTCAGACTGCTAGACTATTGTGTCTTTCAAGCAGATCAGTGACCTCAAAGATTGCCTTGTTGCTTGACCTCACTAGCTGTAGTATCAAACTCTTTTTCCTATTTCACCCATTTTCAGATTGTTGTTGCTGTAACAGTTATCTAGTCCCCATTAGGATAGTAAAGGTCAGATAAGTTGTCATGGAGATCATGCAACGGTAGGCCCAGGAAATGTGCTGTTTCGACGGATTCGAACCATACCGAAAGGGGTGTCAGATGTGTAGGGTTTTCTGGGCATGCAAAGAGGTGGTAGTGCATGCAGGGACTCGTTGCACGCTGAACATATATTTTATATGACGGGATCAATTCTAGATGAGTAGGAGTTTAACCTACTGCAGTATCCAGAATGAAGGTGCGCAAAGGTCACTCTGGATTCTCGCAACCACTCAAGCTCGTCGTCTGCAATGGGTGATGGTTTGTCTCCAAGTACGCCATTCACTGATATGGAGTCGGTGAAGGTTTTTAAGTGAATGGCGGTCAGTGCAGATCTGAAGTTAGTTGCGTCCGAAGTCTTGTCGGTGTATAGTCTTATGTCGTCGACGTAGTTAAGAAAGGATCTCTTGATGCCCCTGGTAGGCGGTTCCGCTTCAAGCAGATGACTCATTATGCTCCTTAACTGGGAGCATGTGACCGAAACTGTGCAGATGTTCAATGGGAGACATCAAGAAGTATCCCTTTGTAGTCCATAGTGCAGTGTTTTGACATGTCGGCAGCTTCCTCGTCTGCGTTTTCTTCCATCCAGGTTCTGTAATTATCAGAATGGGAGAATGGGGCCATGTAACTCGTCTAAGGTCTGAGCAAGTCTTGAGATGGCTCTTCCATTGCATATATTATACCTAACCGAGGTGGAGTTTGGATGTAGCATTTTAGCGAAGACGCAGCAGAAAAATTCCTACGGAGGATACGGACTTCCCTTTGGTGGCAAGGAAAACGTGTACCAAGCTCCACCAAGATATTTAAAATTATCGCTTTCAAGGAGGGCCGAACAAAAATTCAACTCGAAAAGTTGTCAGCCATAAAATGAAAAGTCTTGAGTATAGTTTGTATCCACTTATAAAACACTCAGTTTATTTTTACGATTTTAGACTTGAGAAAATTCAAGTTACATGCAGACTTACTTACATAGTTGTTTTCTTTTTACGTCGCATTCTTATATTTTATACAAAAAAGTATATATTTTACACTCTTGTTAGTTTAATGTGACAGTGTGACAGGAGAACGGGTATATGTGTGTTATTCCACGTGTACACAGCAATGACACATAAATACAAACATTTACGTTAGGAAATAGCGTAAATTACTGTTATCAAGTTCGAAGCAGCTAGCAAAAATAAGTCATCTGGTCACAAAGCTTAAATAAAAATCTCCACTCCTCATTGAACGCAAACGTAAGTATCTCATGTAAAAATGCTTCGGCATGTAAGATGTTTTAATAGTGCATAGTCTTAACTAACTTACTAGAAGTATGAAGTTACTAAAATTAATTTTTGACGGCAGCGTATCTTTTTCAATTCCACTATCCCTGAGCAACGAATTTCTCCCACACCGAACACATCACTACCGCCACATATTGTAAGGATAAATGGAAGAAGAAGTTGCTAAAGATGTTAGAAGATCTTGGGTTTAAATTTCGTTGACCGCTGTATTGGTTTCTATAACCAATTGCGACCGCCACGTCATATGTTGTTTTCTTTCTTCGAGTCTTCAGCTTTAGGAGTATCCTCGCCTTCATTTGTGTCCACTGTAAAAAACAAGTTGATTTAATAAAAATTACCTTGCGTGAATATAAATATGCATTATTACTTTTATCCTTATCATCTTTATTGTCGGAATTTTCTGTTGCTGTTTTGCCATCCTTTTCAAGACGTGGCCGTTTGCGTTGGCCTTTATATGAACGATTGTCACGACGACCGCCCTCTCCTTCATCTTCTGAATCTGAGAACTCATTGTCAGGATCAATGCGCTTATCTTTGTCGCTCTGAGTTATGCGTTCATCCTTATTCACTTTGTCTTCATCTTCTGACTCATCATTTATAGCATCCTCTGGTATGCTCTGGATTTGTACCCCAGGAGCATGTGGCAGCATACGCAGGTTTTCAAAGAGTCTGAAAACAATTAATTAAAAAATTAGTGCATAAAACAAATAAATAAATACGATTTACCTATTTTTGATCTTTTCTAAATACTCTGATGTATTTTGGTTTGTCATATTACTCGGACTAATATGCAATTTGAAATCAGGCCCGAAATATTCAAAGTAATCATTGTACGGCAGTTCGTTAGCTATTTCAACACCGAGTGCAACTGATGTTTCATACGTCCAACATCTTGACACATTACGAATGGTGTAACCTCCACCTCCGACCATGAGGAAAGGCAAATTATATTTTTTCACAAATTCCACACACTTTCCGTGACCCTTAACAGTCAAATTGAAACAGCCAAGACGGTCACCTGTTAAGGAATCAGCTCCACACTGTAGGACAACAGCTGCCGGTTGGAAGGTTTCCATTACCTTAGATATTATAGGTACAAATATCGACTCGTACGCCTCGTCATCCATGCCGTCACGCAGTGGAATATTTACTGCGTAGTATTTGCCTTTACCAGCGCCGATATCTCGCAAGTCACCAGTGCCAGGAAAATATTCACCGTATTTATGGAAGCTCACCGTCATCACGCGATCGGTAGTGTAAAAGGCCTCCTCAACACCATCGCCATGATGTACATCGATATCAATGTATAATACGCGCTGATGATATTTTAAAAGTTCCAAAATACCTAGCACAATATCATTGACATAACAAAAGCCGGAAGCCTCAGATTTCTTTGCATGATGAAGACCACCGCCCCAGTTAATACAAATCTCCGACGCTTGTTTATTCAGCTTAACTGCAGCAGCAACCGATCCACCTGCAGATAATTGACAGAACTCATAGAGTCCATCAAATACAGGACAATCCTCGCCTACATTGAATCGCTGCATTTGTTTGTTATATTCCGACATATTGTCGGGGCGTATAGAGCGCAAAAAACGTACGTATTCATCTGAATGAAATTTCGTCATTTCATCGGCTGTTGCTTTATGCGGTCGCTGTTATAAAAACGGTATTATGTATAAAAAAAATTATAAAATCAAAAATATATGTATACTACTCACATAAATTTCCATTTTGCGATAGAGACCATAGTTCAGGAGCAGATTGTGGGTCATGCGTATGCGATGAGGCTTCATTGGATGGCCCTGCCCATAATAATAGTTTCCGATATCGCCTAAAACATACAGAAAATGCATTCATATATTTTTCAAAATATATAGCCATCTATTTTTATTACATTTGTTTGCTTTTAATTTTATTTTTAATTTATTAATTATTAAAAAATTAACATTAACGAAGCCGCAATATTAAATACTTTTGAATGTAGATACAAAAAACATTACTGCCTCGTAAATTTTAATCTATAACACGAAAGTCTGCGCGTGTAAGGCTGAGCACACTTTTCAATCTGTAAATCGACCGCAGTATTACAAAGAACGACCGGCCAATGTTGGGTGAATACGTGCAGTCGCTAGCAGAGCGCATATACATATGTATGTACAGCGAAAGTATGGTCGTTTCACATAAAGTTCGCTGCCAAATTAGCGCCAGTGTACAGTCAAGATAAAACTGCCGATTTACAAAATTTCGCAAAGCAAAAAGTTTGCTTTATTCATTGTATATATTGTTGACAAAAATATAGGTTGTATTTCACATGTATTCGCTAAAAGTTTAAATATTGAACCTGTTATCCAATTAGTTTTTAAGTGTAACTTTTATTAATCTTAAGCAAACAAATGCACACATTTCTTAGCTACTTACTGTCGTAGTAATAGCAAACCCTCTTTTTGCTGTGTGACTGCATGTTATTTTCAAATATTCTATAACTAACGCACACTTATTGAATATATTTTAATAAAATTAACTATTAACTACAACTTTTCCTTTTTGTTTATAACCGCGTTGCTGAAACTTTTTCGTTAAGTGAATAACTGCAACAGAAACAGCGAACGCGTCTTTATGCGGCGAAAACCTCAAAATGCTCGGCAAAGAGAGCTACCAACAGCGTTGCCACTCGTCCGAAATTAGTTAGAGATGATGTATTTGGCTAGTGGTACCAATAAGCAAGGTATGCAGTGTGGAACGGAGGTTACGGCTATTTTAAGATAACATCAATTTATTTAAAATAATAAAAAAATTGAATTTTTCAAATGTAAGGTATGTTATACACTTTCCATATGTACTTATTAATATAAATAAGGTCGGTTTGCTATAAGGCATAGAATTAGAATTACTTCTTTATTAATCAAAGCTGAAAACATATCAGAAGAATTTGAATGTCAATAAGAGAGAGTATTTATATAATGGATCCCATTCATCCCAATCCAATCACATACTCAGAGCACAAAATACGGATGTTTGCCTAATGAGATATTTTAATAGAAACTCTTCACCGATAAGCTCTTCCAAATTCATTTATCTACCGATTCTTTAACACTATTCAAATAATTGGTATTACAGTTTGAAAAACAGTGTAGTGTAAGAATTATCACCATCGAAAACAGTTTATGGTTGAAATTTGGCGCGAATTCACATATTCGCACAAAACACATCGAATTCGCCACCAAATACAACTGATTTGTCAGGGTTGTAATGAAGCAAAATTATAAGAATATTACGAGCATTTTAATGTCACAAATTGAAAAATGTGTCTCTGTTACGCAAAAGTTTTATTTTCTCACTACATATCTCTTGAAAACGCTGTATAAAACAATATAGGACATTATATCTTTTAAAATATTCCTGAAAGTTGTACTGAATACATTTCAGAAACTACTATTTCAGTGTAATTACATGCAACTCTTATATTCGCGGCGAATTTTCGATTCACGCTGCTGTTTTCCTTTCAACAATTTTTGGCAGACGCGAGTTGTCTGGAGGAATTTTTGCATAAAATTACCGGCATTTTAGCTTCATTTTTGCAGTGAGCATAGTGTTAAAATCAGTAATACATATATAGATAATTGTTAGCAATAATCTGTGAATTTACTTGCAGTTCGCGAAAGTGTATTTCACCACTTTTGTTTATCGTCAATTTATTTTACATTCATTTCTTCTATTAAACAAACGTGCTGGTACAGTGACTGGCCTGAAGGATCAGCAGCTGCAAAATGTCTAATTACGTTTTAGACAAAGACACGTTTTTGCGCCGAATTAAAAGATTATATTTGGAATGGCGGGTTAGTATATAGAGCTATAGATAGAAACCATGTGAATTTGGCACAAAAATATGTGTTGATATATTCATGTACACATATATATAAATACAAATTATTAACTAAAAATATATTTATTTTTAACAACAGGAACCAACATTGGCACATGATGATATATTGAAAAAAGTGGACTGCATCATGTGCGTGGTGGGAGTTGATGAAGATATAGTTTACTCCAAGTCACGGGCGCTGGAGATATGGCTATTGGGCTATGAACTCACCGATACGATATCAATTTTCACTAAAGACTCGGTATATTTTCTGGCAAGTAAGAAAAAGATTGAATTTCTTAAGCAGATTGAAAATTGTAAGGAGGATGGTGTTCCTGATATTAAACTATTGCTGCGCGATAGGGTAAGAACAACTAAAAGCTTAATTTTTTATTCGAAATAAAACATCCATATAATTTTGCTTTAGAATAACAAAGACAAGGATAACTTCGATAAATTGAAAGATGCGATGAAATCATCTAATAAAGGCAAAACGTTGGGAGTTTTTGCCAAAGATCTAGCTTCAAGTGAATTTTGTGATTCTTGGAAAGCTGCTCTAAAGAGTGAGAGCTTTGAAAATACAGATGTTGGTGCCCCATTAGCGTACATTATGTGCACAAAGGACGAATCTGAAATTAATAATATTCGAAAAGCATCACTTGTATCTGTGGATATATTTAACAAATATTTGAAAGACGAAATCATGGATATTATTGACTCTGATAAGGTACAAATAAACATATATATTTGTATTCATTATAATCTAATTTTTAATTTTACAGAAAATAAAACATTCTAAACTCTCAGAAGGTGTTGAATCAGCACTTACCGACAAGAAGTACGTTTCTGGTGTAGACACTTCAGTATTAGAAATGTGTTATACTCCTATCATACAATCTGGGGGCTCTTACAGTTTGAAATTTTCAGCACTAAGTGACAAGAATTATTTGCATTTTGGAGCTATTGTTTGCTCCTTGGGCGCGCGTTACAAATTTTATTGCTCAAATATCTCACGTACTTTTTTGGTGAACCCCACCGATACCATGCAAGAAAATTACAATTTCCTTGTTAATGTGCAAGAGGAAATTTTAAAACTCTTAAAACCTGGCGCCAAGTTGAATGAAATATACGATACCACAGTGGAATATATAAAGAAAGAGAAGCCAAAATTGCAGGACAACTTTACTAAAACTTTTGGATTTGCTATGGGAATTGAGTTTCGAGAGAACTCAATAGTTATAGGACCAAAATGTCACGCTGAAGTGCGGAAGAATATGGTATTCAATGTGAACGTTGGTATAGCTAACCTCACCAATACAGAAGCCTCTGAGAAGGAAGGCAAAACATACGCCCTATTCGTTGGCGATACTGTGCTGGTAGGGGACACTGCACCGGCCAATATAATGACACCTTCAAAGAAGAAAATAAAAAATATTGGAATATTTATAAAAGATGATAGCGAAGAGGAAGATGGTGATGAGAAAGAAGAGGTTAAGGAAGACAAAGGCTCGGAGATACTGGGTCGAAGCAAACGTAATGCTGTACTTGAAAATAAATTACGTACGGAAACTAACACGGAGGAAAAACGTAAGCAACATCAAAAAGAGTTAGCTCAACTTCTGAATGAAAAAGCAAAAGAACGTTTGGCTAAGCAGGGAGAGTCTAAGGAAGTCGAAAAAGTGCGAAAGAACACCGTCTCTTATAAATCTGTCAGTCAAATGCCACGAGAACCTGAAGTAAAGGAACTAAAATTATATGTTGACAAAAAGTATGAAACTGTCATACTGCCAATTTTTGGCATACCAGTTCCCTTCCACATTTCCACAATCAAGAACATTTCTCAGTCGGTTGAGGGCGAGTACACATACCTACGTATCAATTTCTTTCACCCAGGAGCAACGATGGGTCGCAATGAGGGCGGCCTATACCCGCAACCAGAGGCGACATTCCTTAAGGAAGTGTAAGTTATAAGTTTTCAGCAAGTTTGCTTTTGTAATATTGATAATAATTTATTTCTTTCTTCATCAGCACCTATCGTTCTTCGAACGTGAAAGAACACGGCGAAGTAACTGCACCATCAGCAAATCTAAACAATACCTTCCGCCTTATTAAGGAAGTTCAGAAACGATTTAAGACGCGCGAAGCCGAAGAACGGGAGAAAGAAGATCTTGTCAAGCAAGATACACTGATTTTATCGCAGAATAAGGGTAATCCTAAACTGAAAGATTTATACATACGTCCAAATATTGTAACCAAACGTATGACTGGTAGTTTGGAGGCGCACACAAATGGCTTTCGCTACGTCTCTGTGCGCGGTGATAAAGTTGACATATTATATAACAACATTAAAAGTGCTTTCTTCCAACCCTGTGATGGTGAAATGATAATTTTGTTGCATTTTCATCTTAAACACGCTATTATGTTTGGCAAGAAGAAGCATGTAGATGTCCAATTCTATACAGAGGTTGGCGAGATCACCACCGATTTGGGCAAGCATCAGCACATGCATGATCGTGATGATTTGGCAGCTGAACAGGCGGAGCGCGAATTGCGACATAAATTGAAAACGGCATTCAAAAGTTTCTGCGAGAAAGTCGAGTCTATGACCAAACAACAGGTTGAATTCGACACGCCATTCCGTGAATTGGGTTTCCCTGGTGCACCTTTTCGCAGTACAGTTACTTTGCAGCCAACTTCGGGCAGCTTGGTGAACCTAACAGAGTGGCCACCATTCGTTATAACTCTGGATGATGTCGAATTGGTACATTTCGAACGTGTACAGTTTCATCTTCGAAATTTCGATATGATTTTCGTTTTCAAAGATTACCAGAGAAAGGTTGCTATGGTAAACGCTATTCCAATGAATTTGCTGGATCACGTGAAGGAGTGGTTGAAGTAAGCTTTAAATATTGTAATTACTATGAGTACAAATTTTAAAACTTCTCATCTTGTTCGCAGTTCATGTGATATCCGTTACTCTGAAGGTATCCAGTCTTTGAATTGGGCAAAGATTATGAAAACGATCACAGATGATCCGGAGGGATTTTTCGAGCAAGGCGGTTGGACGTTCTTAGACGCCGACTCGGGTAGTGAAGATGAAAATGAGGAAGAGGAATCTGAAGAGGATGAGGCGTATGAGCCTACTGACATCGAATCTGACGAAGAGTCAGATGAAGATGATTCAGAATATTCAGAGGCATCTGAGGATGAGAGCGATGATAGTGAAGGTAAAAAAGAAATTTACAAATAAAAAATATATAATAATATTAACTTGGTTTCGCAGAACTTGGCTCTGATGAGGAGTCGGGTAAGGATTGGTCAGATTTGGAGCGTGAGGCTGCCGAGGAGGACCGCAATCAGGAGTATACTGATGACAAACCCAATGGCAAACATTATGATTCAAAGAAACACT
Source organism: Bactrocera dorsalis (assembly GCF_023373825.1). NCBI lineage: Eukaryota > Metazoa > Arthropoda > Insecta > Diptera > Tephritidae > Bactrocera > Bactrocera dorsalis. Next base: position 34,652,101 of record NC_064307.1, read on the forward strand.
CGAAAAGTTCAAAACACAGGTGAGTAATCGAAATATAGGCTAAGCTTTGACTTAGAATCGAATATGTATCCTGTCATTTCGACGCGTTCCTACAACGCCAATTATCCTCAAAAAAGCTTCAAGTGAAATATTAAATTAATTAATTTGAAATTATTGAATTATTTTTGCCTTTTACTGATGTCTTATTGTTCAGCTGATCTATGTTCATACATTTTTTTAAGTACTTATAAATATTTAATTCTATATTTTGCTAACATCACTTTACTGCAGTCGCAGAGATCGTGAAGTGCAACTTCGACAAAGTAAAAAGAGTAAAAGTACTGCCTCAACTTCAAACTCATCACATTCAAAATCTGCCAAGCATGCCAGTTCGAGCGGGCATAGGTTTGTTATTCGCCACAAATGCAAATTACACAAAACACACTTCGAAATTTATTTTTCTAATTAAAATTTTCTCATTCTTTACGAATTGGCAAGATTTTCTCAAACATCTATAAGATTAACAACATCAAAATTATATAATTTTTTAATCTCCCAACACTGTCAGTTTATTTCTTAACATTGCATTGATCAATTTTTTTGTTTTTTTGTCTAAAAACAGCTCCAAGGATAAACATCATGATCGCAGTCGTGACAAGCATCATTCCTCATCGTCGTCGCACAAGGACAGGAGCAAAGATAAGGGCAGTCATCATAGCAGCAGCAGCAGCCACAAGCGGTCGCGCGATGACAGTCGAGACCATGGCCACAAATCGAAGAAATCGCGTCACTGAGCCCACACACACTGCGCAAGAACGGCGTAACACATACAATTACAAATAGCCCAAAATGTCCCACAGAATGAATGAATACCATGTAATGCACTGTTTGTTTAGTGTTTACTGTCCGATTATTTTGTATGTTTTGTTTGTCTCTAAAATCAGCCAGTTTTATTGCAGAATGTATATTTAGCTATTAACAGAGATTGAAATTTATAAACATTAAAAATAAGTTTGAATATAAATCAATATTCCATTTGTAAATCTTGCATTCTTTCATTTTTACTTTTGGTTATAAAAGCGTTAGTTCTGCGCTTGGGCGAAATATTGTGTAATATACACAATTTCAGCTGTTAACTCTATTTGATATTCAATGCAAAGTCAAATATTTATTGTAGCGAGCATGGCTATGATCAATATATGTTTAATAATATAAACTTCTTTGATGAAAACAAAGCCAACAATTTGACGTTAATACAATATACATATGTATAAACATAATAATGTCAAAATCAGCCATGTTCCTTTCATGATGTCTTCATGGTGTTAGTTGTAGCCAGAATTTTCCAAATTTTTTTGCATTTCCTTAAAGTATAATCTTATTATTCTCTGAAAATTTTAAGTAAATCCGGCCAGCACTTTCGACGTTTCCGTTAGCTAGCAGAACATTCGGGCTTGCTGTAGAACGTTCGAGAGCAGGTAACAGCTGCAAACGAATACCTCAATTGAGCGTAAAACATCAAATGCGTTCTTTTTTGTTTTTGAACAGGAAACAGAGAACCTTTGACACACTTAATCACACAATGCTACTTGAGGACGTCGAAAAATCTACGCTACTTTCAGGTTTGAAGAGCTGGACTATGAACTATCTGAGCGGTCGTCAAACATCCGTGCTATTTCGAGCTAAAAAATCAAAACTGAGAAACAAGGGGTTCCGCAGGGTGGTGTCCCCTCCTCGTTACTGTTTAACTTCTACATCTCGAAACTTGCAACCTCGAGAGGGAATTTCTATCACCTCGTACGCTGATGATTGCTTGATAATGACGTCGGCCAATGGAATCGTTGGTGTGTGCTGAAACGTAAAAGGCTATCTCTCCGATCTTTCTCGTTTCCTCGCTGCTTGGAAGTTAACATCCTCCCCCACTAAATCCACAGCGACCATATTCACAAACTGGACGAAGGAGTATAGACTTGATCTTAATACTGTGGTCGATGGCGTTAAGATTCCGACTGTCAATAACCCTAAGATTTTAGGAGTGACTTAAGACAGCTTGTGCTCCTTCACTCCTCACACGACTGCGATTATTACCAAAGTACAGAGCCGCAACAAAATCCTTGCATACAAGGCAATCGACCGGCCGGTCCTTAACTACTGCCTGACGCTCAAAGCAGCTTTTGCTGGGTGCTGTAGCAGGTTAAACCCCTACTTATCCAGAATAGACCTTGACATATCAAACATATGTCCAGCGTGCAATGAGTCTCCGCATGACACCAGCCACCTCTTTGCATGCCCTGCTAACCCCACACATCTGGTCCAACCCCGTCGAAACAGCACGTTTTCTGGGCTTACCGTTGGATGACATCGATGACAACTTATCTAATCCCTATCATCCTAATGGAGATTATATACCCTGTACAACAACAACAGAGAACCATCTCTACTATTTTGAAGGTTCGAACGTTAGTATTACACATGAAATCTTTCGGATACAATTCACTAAGGCTGGGTACTAAAACAAGCCGAACTGATGTTTTCACAAGAGTTAGCATAAAAAAATTTATGGATTCAATTTTCATCCGCGAATCGCCTCTGAATCGTAACGAAATCGATCCATTTCCGAAGCGGTTGGTTATTGATGATGAAAAGTACGTTACTGACGACAACGTCAAGCAATGGTCGTGGTCGAAACGCGGTGAGCCGGCGAAAACGAGGCCAAGCTAGAATTAACGGCCAGGAAGGTTTTGATTTGTGACTAATGAGATCAGCAGGAAATCATGTAGTTTGAGCTGCTCCTCGACGGTCAAACTGTAAATTCGTACCAATTTTGACCAATAGGAAAGAAATTGTGCTCCATCAGGACAACGCCAAGACACACACATGGATAGTGCCCCGCCAGAAACTCCGTGGGGCGTGGTTGAAAGGTGCTTATATATCCATTTTATAGTCCGAACCTGGCAGCAAGTGATTACTACCTGTTTCTATCTATGGCGAATGACTTTGCCGAGGAAAAATTCGCCTCGGCAGCCAATTGGGACAAAAAGTTTAAAACAAATAATTTTTCACTAGTACTAAAAACATTTTCTATAATTAAAAATCAATCAATACATAGGCCAGAGCAAGACAAAAGATAATATAACATTAACGAATCAATTAACCAAATACAAAAGCAAAATTCATGGTGTTTTGTTGTGTTTGCTATCCTGCCTCTCAATATTCTCAGCTCAAACATAGGTTCACTATTCCACGGCAGATCCTTCATGCTTGAAATAAACTACTTCACTAGTCATTTCATTTCCGTTTTCCGCTGGCATTACGCACAGCACTATTGCCGCCACAAGCGCCAGCGCCACTCCCAAACCCAGCATCTAGACTACGGTGCTTTACATCGAACATGTTGCGGGTTTTATTGATGGGAAAGCGCATTTTATTGCGCAACCATGTGGTGAAGGCCCGTTCATTGTCCTGCATTTTGCGCATCTCCGCATCGTTGGCCTTCAATGCCTGCTGCAACACATAACGCTGTTGCCGTTGCAAATTCTCTTCGCGCACCTCGAGTTGCTGGCGACTCAGTCCATATTCCGATAGATATCCCGTGTATTTGGGTAGCTTCTCGGGCTGCGACAAGTGACGTCGATATTCGCAGCAGGTGCGGTAGTTCAATTTTAAATCGGTCACTTCCGGTGGGGGTAAATGAGGTCGGCGCGCTCGTGCTGTAGCGCTGTGGCCACTGCTACAACCATCTACATCATGGCTTGTTGTGCCGATGGCATTACGAGCTAGTGACTTACCGCGGAAAGAAAAGCGCTTACTTAATGGGGCGAGTAAACGCCGTGATTTATTAATGGGTTTGCGGCGACCACTGCTCACGCGCTTCTGATCGAAATCATCGGGTAGGTAAGAGGCAACTATAATTGAGAGATCATCGTCATCATCGTCCTGGTCATAGCCCTCCGTATTTGTCACATCGTTGTTCGAGGAGTTGGGCTCTTCGTCGGTATGCATATTTACTTTGCCTTCGGCTTCGTTTGTACTCGTATCCGCTTCAATATCATCTACGTCTAGGTCGCTATTGGCGTCGTTAATATCGAATGTGGCAGCACTGCAGCACTCTTCTTCACCATCAGAAGTTAGTAGGTTGGTCAGACTTTTATTGTCTTGCTCGTCTTCATTTATATCAGGTGGATCTTCTTCGGCGCAATCAAATGTACGCATTTTTACCATGCGTCGCGGGTTGTCTACTGGCATCTTCATTGTATCGGGTTTTACTTCCTTATTTTCCATATCCATTACTACAATTTCTTCACAAATCTCCTCCATAATATCATCTTCGACATCTGGCTGAGCGGTTGACTCAGCAGCTATTGCGCTTGGAACATCAACTGTTGACTCCGGCATAATTGCGTCACCTTCTTGTGTTGCCTCTGTTAAAGGCAGAGTTTCTACAACTTTTTGATCTGTCATATCTTCTTCAACAACTTCTGTATTAGTTATTTCTTCGGCGTTGGCGTTTGTTTCTTCGGTAATCGTTTGATATTCACAAATAGTCGCCAATTTTCTATCGAGCTCCTTTGCCTCGGCAACTGCTTCCTCGAACTCACGTGTAAGTTTCAGTGTTTCCAAGAGCGCGTTATCCGGTTCGTAAGTTTCTAAATTAGGCGCGAAAGTTACTTTGCGTAGTGGAACTCCCGCCTCTGTTTCTGTTGCTGAATCTCCAGTTATGTCGCTGGCATCCGCACACACTGCATTCTCATTAACTTCGGTCGTTTCTTCAAATAAAACCTTGTTCGCTTCTTTGATTTTCTCCACGATGTTGTACTCGTTGACTGGTTTGAGGACTAAAATTATATTTCTGTCAATAATTCTAATCAAATTTATTGTGATAGCTTGTTTATAAATATGACTTACAGTATACCTCACAGTCTTCATCCGACTCGTTGGATTCATGTTCAACTGTGCTTGGCTCTGACTCTGTCGCCATTATGTGTTTTACAAGGCCGTTAAATTTTTAATGATTATATTCCAAGCTATTGCAAAAAGACAGACAAGAATATCCGCCTATCCACTGAAACTGAAAACATTTATAGTATAATATGGATGTATTTGCGCTTTAGGGTGATCGTTAGTTCTTTCATTAACATTATAAATATCTCGATACACTTTCTCGACGTAGACCTATTCATAGCGAAAAGCTTTACGAGCCTACACCATCTTTTTTCAGGCGGATTCAATTTGCACTACGTGCATTGAAAAATCTTTTAAAATTAACCTCGACAGTCAATCGATCTGTAATGAACGAATTTCGTCTCTTGATTGTTTTACAATAATCGAGATTGTTGATGAAAAAAATGACATATTCCCTAAAAAACTAATTAAACCCTTGTTTGTTTTATCGGGCGCTTTGGAGAAGTCGTCCGACTTTTATCAGTTAACAACCATTCAGCAGATTGTCGGTTGGACTCAGTTGTGTATTCAGGGGTTTTTCCCCAACGGGACACAATTTCTTGTCAAAAATCGAAATTCACTTTTTGTAAATAAAAATATCGAAAGAGCTTTGATGCCGATAACTTGAGAATGATTGTATGAAATGTATGAAACTTTGACAGCATTCTTGATAAGGTCCGTAGTCTAGGTTAGGTTAGGTATATTGGCTGATTTGCAGTGAGGCCATGAATGCCCAGAACTTTTAGGTATGGACCAAAAATGACCTTGGCATATGCTTAGGTTTGAAGTCCATTTTATCCAATTGGGGCGGATCATTATGAAGGAAGTATTGCACAAAGACGCTGCCGACCCATAAATCTCAGTAGTTTTTTCGGGATGCAATAGTGACTCATGGAGTACGTGTGGATTGCTGCTTGACCAATAACGCATATGTTGTTTATTGTCGAAGCCATTCAGCCAGAAGTGAGTCTCATCGCTGAAGATGATTTTTCGATAAAACTCCGGATCATTTTCAAGCTGTTGCTCAGCACAATTCACGAACATACGACGATTCTGGTGTCAAGCGGCTTAAGTTCTTGCGTCAATTTGATCTTGTAAAGATGGAGGCCAAGATCTTTTCACAAAATTTGCCACAACGACGTCACAGTGATGTTCAACGCTTGACAACGACGTGTGAGAAACTGGTTTGGATCTTCTTCAATTGATTGTCTCTCTAACACGGGAACATTTTTTACCGTGGCTGTGGACTTAAACTTTTCCACTAGACGCTCAATTGTTCGTCTGACAGGACGATTATGACGACCATAAATTGGACGTAACGCTTTTAAAGTTGACTCCACTAACTCCGAATTTCGGTAGTAAATTTTAACCATTTCGACTCGTTGTTGGATCGTATGTTTGTTCATTATGAAATGGCAAACCTTACTGAAGAGAAATGTCAAAAGAACAGGAAAAATATGGCGTCGTTTGCTGTCCCTGTCGGTCTATTTTTATAACATCCCTATTGGAAATCTCATTACGTCTGTAATTGGCGGCTTTATCTCAGATAATTACTCTGCTGCCTACGAGCGGCTTACAGTTAAAATATACACTTTTTAATGACAGAAATATGGTCACTGCACCCAAGACATCTCAATGCCAATTCAGATTTAGATTTAAATAGTAATACGAGTACTACGAGTACTACACCTCAGCGATCGCCATTATTACCTGCTTTCTTACACCTCACCCTTCAATTATCGAAGCAATATTAAATTAGTTTTGGAAAGTAATTATATTTGGACTACTAAATTAAAAATTTGGCAGTTCTGGATATGATATTTATTCCCTACGATTGATGTAAAGCATAGGTACTTCATAAAAGCACGAAGCGCAGGTGGAACTTATGCATGTTTTGGCTAAATTGAGTGATTAGTATACCGAAATATTTCATGTCTCAGTGGCAAATGCTTCTAGGACTCTTAGCTACGTTTTTTTTACTAGTGCGGGTGTTGATAAATTTATTTTGGCTTCTCGAATTGTCAAAAAAAAAGCGATTGCTGATTAGCCCGACAACATAATGAGGTCAAAAACCGATCACCTTAGTGGCATAAAACAATGACCGATACAATCTCGTGACTTACGTATTCCATCAAATATTTATAAAGAATAGAATTGCGTAGGGCGCCTGTCCAGACAAAAGTTAATTGACATTCGAATGAAACGACAGCACAAAAACCACTATCTTTAGTAAAAATAAACCATACATACAACACTTAAATACATATGTTTATACAATATATGTATGTCTATGTATACATTTCTTCAAAACACACTAGGACTTTGTTAACCAACAGATAAATATAAATGTATTTTTATCCTTAGCACTTTTAGTTCAATTTTGAAATTGTTGATGGCTTGAATTTTGCAACTCAGAACTTTCACTTTCTTGCCCATAGGCATAAGAAATACTACTCAGTCAATTTGTAGATTCGTTCAACGTACATCGTACATAAACACCCATACAAGATTTCTATATCCACAATATTTGTACCGAAGTTGTACCGTTCGTAATCAATTACAACAGTTGTTCACTTAAATTGATGTGCTCCGTAATTGGTGAGCTAACGGCTCCATGCAAAACTACGATTTGCGTTAATAACGTCGCATTTCTGCAATTAACACCGTGCAAATCAATTTTTTGGTCTGCAATTCGATAGTTCCGTGCCAATTGCTTTTGCGACTTTAGTAACTTTCCATTCTCCCAAACCAAAGTAACGGTATAACGAGTTGGTTATCATTAACCGCTGAGAAATATTTGTTATTCTCTCTGTCACGTATACGTCCTGTAGTTCTGGGTTACTCGGAAGCATTGTTACTTTGTTGAATCAATAATACAGTTATTCAAATGGTACTGTTAAGTTTTGCAAGAGAAAGTCCTTTGTCCTTTAAGTTCAATGGCATTTGTTGACTTTAATTTTGTTGCACTCGTGAACTCATATGCTTCTTCATTTTAAAGAGCACTTACCTACATGTCTACCTTTTTCTACATTTAATTATGGCATGCAGAACGTCAATTTCTAATTTTTGAATAGATATGGGAAATTAGTCAAATTCGCTAATACGTATCGTTGGTGACAGGGATCATGATGTTTTTTGTATGTGACCTGAATGGCCACTTCTACTGTAGGGAAACATTCCATGGAATCATGTGCTTTTATTACTTAAGTATGGGCACCCCTCTAGGGGGAACTCTTTCGCTACGTTTCTGGATCACGATTGCTATTGATCTTCTGGAAAAGCTTGAGAATGTCAGCTTCCCTTGGTGATTGCCTACGGGGTCGACGTAGCTCTCATACTTGGAGAAATTTTTTGAATACCGTGTACTTATGAGTTTTTGTTTGGTGGAAGGCGCTGGAAAATATCACACTCGCGAAAAAATTGACGATGGATATACATAGATATACTTGTATGGTGGATGTATGATTTGGTAGATATAGCCTCAATGTGTATGGTTGCAAAAGATACCCTCAGACTCAAAAAAAAGTAGATACTTAGATGACTGCGAGCCATGAGTACACTATTCCTTGAGTTCGCTGACAACGCGCTCCAGACCTGGGAAAGGTGGATTGTACTCCTTATCTCAGGCATCGAGTTTTTTTCGATTAGACTGGATTCGGTACCAAGCTATAGGGGTATTTTATGAAACTGTAAGGCTGAGGAGCTTGTTAGAACAGGTCTGTCCTAACAGCAGAAAGGGAATGGGTTAGCAGAATGGCTTCTTGTGGTTCACTAGTGGACTACCTGGACCAGCGTTGACCAGCTACAAGCAGCAAAAAGCAATAAATAGTAAGAGGCCTACGGAACCCTTCGCTGCTTACAAGATCCGCATATCAATGGTTGTTGTAGTAGTAAGTGATCAAAGCTCTCGTTGTCTTCATCCGTTTCATATGTTAAGAAAAGTTGCAACTATTTTGTAAAAGTATACGAATTTGGTTCAATCATATTCTCTATCCGATTTGCCGAAGTTAATGATCATCATCATCCTTGCGGTGGCCATCACTAATCGGTTGTGATACTCGTAGTAGCTTCTTGACCTACTTGTGTTTATTAACGGGCGAGCTTTGCTGCACAGAAGCGGGGACGTACCTCGGACTACTGTCCGAGACGATGTTAAGTCCTCGGAACCTATGCACGGCAAGGGTACCAGAGACGTGTCATCCACCTATCACAACAAGATCGATCTGGTTACAAGCTTTTCGATTCGGAGACAGCCAAGTAACTTGATTAATTTTCTTGTACCGGTATCTAGTAGTCGCTCCTGCTCATCCCATTTGAAGAGTTTTTACCATTGACGCTGAATTTTCCGACTGTTCTCTTCTTTGCCCAGGAGCAGTTGTCATAAACGCGCTCCAACCGCTCATAAAAAACATCTTTGGTCATTCGAGGTTTGACAATTAAGTAATAAGACTGATTTTATTGCCCAACTTAGAGACCGGACATTCGAAGAGTATGCACTACGTTTTCTGTGGCCGTCATTAAAAGTGGGGTATTTTATCCAAGACTGTTGTTTCCTTTTCATTGGGAGTGGTTTCTACGTGGCGAATACGCAACCGCTTGTTTCAAGACAGACGCCCACTCGCAGTCGCACCTCTGATGAACAGACGCTGCAATTAGACTTCTGTGAACCCTTAAACTTCGCTGAAAATACCTCTCTTTTAGCCATGACCAAGGCTCCACAACGGTTGGCTATCACATCTTACACTAGGGTTACTGACGCTTCCAGGGTGCGGGGCGAGGAAGCAAGAATACGAAATGGGTATTGTCCTACAACTGTAACTGCTTATCCAGAAATATAATATACCCCATTACATCCCCGAAAAATTATCACGCGTTTATATTATAGGTTCATTTACGGGTTTGGACAGATTTAAAGTTCCGTATCGATATTGGCAAATTTATTTATCGTAAGTATGCTATCGACGGTATCAATGATCGAATTCAATTTCGATGCTGATTAAATTATTAGACCCAATGTCACAATGTGTGGTTTTACGGAAAAGTTGGAATTTTTTTTAAACGGTGACTGCCTGACTTCTTGTTTTGTCCCGTTTTTTCTGTATGTTTCGAATTAAAAAACAAAAATGTTAAAATTGGAATTTGAGGATATGGATCTATATATCTATAACTAACATCATACATCTATAACTAAGGCTCTCTAAAAATTTTAAAATTTGGTAAAACCTGAGAAATCAGGGTATCGTTTTTATACTCTCGCAACAAAGTTGCTAAAGAGAGTATTATAGTTTTGTTCACATAACGGTTGTTTGTAAGTCCTAAAACGAAAAGAGTCAGATATAGGGTTATATATACCAAAGTGATCAGGGCGACGAGTAGAGTTGAAATTCGGATGTCTGTCTGTCCGTCCGTCCGTCCGTGCAAGCTGTAACTTGAGTAAAAATTGAGATATCATGATGAAACTTGGTACACGTATTTCTTGGCTCCATAAGAAGGTTAAGTTCGAAGATGGGCAAAATCGGCCCACTGCCACGCCCACAAAATGGCGGAAACCGAAAACCTATAAAGTGTCATAACTAAGCCATAAATAAAGATATTAAAATGAAATTTGGCACAAAGGATCACATTAGGGAGGGGCATATTTGGACGTAATTTTTTTGGAAAAGTGGGCGTGGCCCCGCCCCCTAAAAAGTTTTTTGTACATATCTCGGAAACTACTATAGCTATGTCAACCAAACTCTACAGAATCGTTTCCTTCAGGCATCTCCATATACAGTTTAAAAATGGAAGAAATCGGATAATAACCACGCCCACCTCCCATACAAAGGTTATGTTGAAAATCACTAAAAGTGCCTTAACCGACTAACAAAAAACGTCAGAAACACAAAATTTTACGGAAGAAATGGCAGAAGGAAGCTGCACCCAGACTTTTTTTAAAAATTGAAAATGGGCGTGGCGTCGCCCACTTATGGACCAAAAACCATATCTCAGGAACTACTCTACCGATTTTAATGAAATTCGGTATATAATATTTCCTTAACACCCTGATGACATGTACGAAATATGGGTGAAATCGGTTCACAACCACGCCTTCTTCCAATATAACGCTATTTTGAATTCCATCTGATGCCTTCTCTTTATAATATACACATTAGGAACAAATGATGATAGCGGAATAAAACTTTACACAAATACGGTATTTGAGCTGAGGTATCCCTTGTGGAAAAATTGTCGTGATCGGACTATAACTTTTCAAGGTCCCTTATATCGAACACGAAGAACTCAGTGCCTAACCTAACCTAACCTAATTTTTCACCGAAAATATCGGTAAATCTCTCAGAATTTAATTCTAATTAATTTTACAGCAAAATAAAAAAGTATGTAAATGACGGATAATGAAATCTCGATTATCACTTTATCATGCGAGAGTATAAAATGTTCGGTGACACCCGAACTTAGCCCTTCCTTACTTGTTAAAATAATAGTTTCGAGAAAAACGCGTTTAAAGGTTCGCCTGAAGTTCTCTTGTTTGATTAATTCCGGCCGAACCAGTTTGGGTGCCGGATCAGCAAAATTGCTATATCTCCGCAAATAGTTTTTTGAAAAATCCTCTTGTAAACATGTTCTTGAATAGTTAAACGTATTGTTTATTTTTAGAATAGAAACCTCCTTTATTTTCTTTATTTTAATCGCAATGTAGTTGAGTTGTAAACTATTCCAATATGAAGCTAGCAATACTCGTATTACCAATTCAATAAAATCTGCGAGAAGGATTCATCCAATAAAGGTGTATAAAATATTTACGCCGTCAGAGTTGATTGGGAAGCTTCTTTTCAACAGTTTTCATCGCCGTATATTTTAATAAGCTCTGCACCGATTACTTGGAACATTCAAGCGATACTTTACCCGTGCTCTGCCGAGGAAATTAGAAAACAAAATTTTCATTTTACTTTAAATAAGAATCGAGATATTTATTATCGCTTATTGCCTGCATTAAAAGTGTACATTATGCATTATATATATATGTATGTATATATAAATCGATATAAAAATTTTAAACGAAATAAAAAAAGTATTTGCCAGAAATAGTGGAGGGACATTGATCGATTACCTAAATACTAGGCTAATGATAATTAGTAATTAATAATTTAAAAGTAAATATCGCAAGTGTACTGTGCTCGACACAATAATAAGCAAATTTGGTTTTAAAATTCGCAAATTTTGCATGCCGCCATAGTTTCTCGTTTTCTACAAACATTTCACTGCCTTTGCAGCGAGCTAAACTTTTCCACAATTTATTTCGCATGCGAATGCAGTTTTTACACCATGTATGTATGTATGTGTATGTATGTAAATAAAACAAAATGGTAAAATTAAATTCTCAACTTGTGGGGCGTAACGAAAAAGGAAAAAATTTTATAAAAAAATATATTTAAATATAAGTAAATTTTTTGGTTTTCTTAATTCTTAAGCTTATGTAACACATTCGATTGAACGGCTTGCTGCTATTGCAGCGCACATACACTTATGTACATACATACATATGTAGTTGGTTGCTACAAAGCCTGCTCGAGTTTTATTTGATTATTACTTAGAATTAAATATTATGACTTAAAAGCTAAGTATGTCGTTCCTCTTGATTTTATTTGATTTCTTCAATATTTTCAAAATTATACAAATGCATTACAAAAAGAAAGTCTTCGCATTATACACACACATGCACTCGCAACAATACACTCTATTATTATGTATTCTGCCAAACATAACCTTACAATGAATAACACTCTGAACTCATTTGCATACCAAGGAGATTTCGAAATTCGAGTAGATAATTATCAATTTGACGAAAGTATGGACTTGAAAGAAGAACGGGCGTTTTTATTGCGGTTGATATTACTTGGGATGCTTCAAGAAGCCAGAAGAATTACGAGTATATCGTCAGCTAAAATTCAAAACAACGTATCATGAAAAAAGGCGATATTGAGTTTTATTTTGTTTTATTGTCAACTGTCGGCTGTCAGACATAACCAATAAAAACCAATGTGTAACCAATATATAACCATTTTATAACCGAAACTCAAATTTTGTTTCAATATGAGTGGTTGAGTTTTTTATTGTTTATGATATACTACATCATATAACATATGTATAGCAGATATAACCATTTTATAACCAATATATAAACATTTTATAACCGAAACTCAAATTTTGTTTCAATATGAGTGGTTGAGTTTTTTTATTGCTTACGATATAATATATCATATAACATATGTATAGCAAATATAACCGATATATAACGGATATATAACCAAAACTAAAATTTTGTTCAAAAATGAGTGTTTATTATTACTTTGTTTTTCCTTCGCCTGGAAACTTATGAAAAGTGATGTTTCGTTATTTTGCATTTTAGATGACGATACATAGAATAATTGAGACGTTAAAACAGAATTTCGTTACATCATCAGAGACCGAGAGTGGGGGGAGATCGAACCAATTACTCAAGGGTTTGCAGTCCTTATGGAGAACCGGTGTTCGCAACAATTTTTTGCGATTTGTTTACTTTAACAGTGAATAGATCAGGGGTTGGTATGCTCTGCACAATTTTCGTGTACTAGTTTTAGTTAGCTTTCGGTCAGTGATAGGATTTGTTCAGGGGCCAAACGATTTCAAACGAATCAAAAATTTTTTTTCAAATCAGTACTAATCAGTAATTTTAAGCACACACGTAATAAGGTTTTGCTAAAAAAGGATTTTAATTTCTTGCCAGCATTGCTTTCAAAACGGCCCGTTCTTTGTATTGCTAAATTGGTTACTTAAATTTCCTAAAAATGTGTGTGCACTTTTTAGTTTGGCATAAACGCTTAGTTGTTATTATAATTCTTAATTTTTAGTGGCGTGCAGGCGTTGTTGTTAACTTTTGCATATTTTACATTTAATTTTTTATTACTTTTTTTTGAAAATGTTACAAGGGAATCGTTTGGACACTATTAATTTATTAATTTTTATATTTTTATGTAGACATTTCGCAGGTTTATAAGCGAAATATTAAGTTGACTGTATTAAATGCCAGCTACGTGCTTCGATTTATGACAAATGTTGGTTTTGTTCTTTGTTCAGTCACTACAGCATGCCCACGAACACCCGTCTAGAGCTCCAACTCCTTTCACAGCAGCCGACTTCGCTTGTCGGTTCCCCCTAACTTCTAATGTATTTCACTTTAGTTCAGTTCATTTTCCATATGCAATTTGTAGCCGTCCTTACGCAAGTAGTATCGAAATTCACACTTAGTTACACAGCTAAATATACATAACTAAATAGAAAACTATTTACCAGCGATAGTGAAATTTAGAATTTCGTACGTGTAATAAAACTAAGAGAGTGACACTTATTGTTTCATTGCTTTCTACGTTTTACTATAGTATACCGTTTATGTAATATCAGAAGCGTTTTTTTAGTATATCTTAACTAGATACTAAGATGAGTTAGAGACGCAGCCTTCTAAGTCATATAAATTTGGCGTGCACTTTGCCCACCGGGCCGAAGTAAACTATGTATGTATGTATATGTGTGTGTGTTTAGTCAAACTCCACAACGACAAAATGACGTGTGTACGCATGGTGGTGGTGAGCGACCGCTAGGCAATACGATTTTTTAGTGTGTTTGCCTTGAAAACTCCAAGCGCCACAAATTAGTTAAGATGTAATGATGATGTTGTGATGTTAGTAACAAAAAAATCAGCTGCTTTTTAAGCGCGGCGAAGACTATTTCTACCGTAATATTAGCTATGTTTGTATATTTCGACTATGCCGCCGGTCAACACACAACACGCAAATTTCTAAGACGACAAAACAGCGCTGTAAGCAAAGGATAATGTCAAGCTCTGAATGCTGGATAAACATACGCGTACATGTACATATATGAGACATATGCAACTTCGTTGCGTATTAAGCCATTCTACTATCGGTTTTATCATTGCCATGGCCAACGTCTTGATTAATGCCTTCACCCATGTCGTAGTCGTTGTTGTCGTCTTCGTCGCCGTCGTCATCGTCATCGTCATTGTTGTCTACCCATCTAGCTTGGTAGTTGACGGTGTTGGCTTCGTCGTTGTTTTATGTAAACAACGGCAGGTGGTAAAAGTCGAACCCTCTGTATCCCTTGGCTGCCAGCCAAATGTAGACGACGTGATAGGCGCCCGGTATGAAGCAGATTAAGCCGGCAACAAAGAACACCACACCCTGTGATGTGTTCGCCGGATCTGCGACAGCGAATGTGCCGAATACAAAGAGTCCAGTGCCGACAATCAGCAAGGTGACAGCCGCTAATACAGTTCGCCAGTTTTCGCGCACCTTCGGATGCCGCCAACAGTATGTGTTTGTCTCCTCTGTGGGTATGTTGCCGTACTCCTGGATCAGCGAGTCGCTGTCACGCGATGTCGTATCCTCTGCGTATTTGGTGTAGTTTCTGTAAAAACGTAAACAAAACACGAAGGTCTTAATTAGCGTAAAGTAAATATAAGCACTCAAATATATGTATATATATAGTATAAGTGTAAATGGTATATATATCCATACAAATATCACAAATAAACGCAGAACAGCTTACTTAAATAGCAAAATGCTGACAGCTCACAGAAAAGTATGCGTGCCATGCCTTCAAGTTATACTCGTTACTATTTTTGTAGTGAGGGGTGTGATTATAGGAATAAGATAATTACGTCCAAAAACAACATAATAATAATGTTAATATTTATATAAAGAGTAAAAATGTATGGTTAGCTTTTAATATTATTTTACTACCAATTTTCATTGTCTATTGATGCGAGGAAAGCTTCTGAGCTTGAACTTTTCAAGTTGATATTTTTTTTTAGAAAAAATTTTAGGTAATTCATATTTCAAATTTTTAACTCATGCCAAGCACGTACTCAAAGCCCATTTGAATAACAATATCACTATAAGAAGAGCAAAAGGTCAAAAATCGCCGACCGTGCGAACTTTTCTTCAATAGTCTGCTATATGATCGTTTCGCAAACTTTTATAGGCTTCGGTTAGGTTAAAAGGTCGATTGTAAAAGGGATCTCACTTGAATAACTTATAACGTCGATCCTTTGTGTTGTCTAACACTAATTTGATCATAAAGACCCTTATAAATAAACAAGGCGTTTTGAGTCAATTGTTGAGACGGATAATGCTTGAGTCTAGCTAGCCACCATCATGGCATCCGCAAAAGTGCATAGCACCACAATATAGTTCGTGGCCTCAACCATCCTGCGAGAGGAAGATCTTCGTAGCATTGGACTTGTCAAAAGTCTTTGAGACAGTTAAACATATAACGCTACTTGAGAACATCGAAAAATCTACGCGCCCTCCAGGGTTGAAGAGGTGGACTATGCACTCTCTGAGAGGCCGACAATAATCCGTACTGTTTCGTGGTAAAAACTCTAAACTGGTGATCTCTCCGTTGCTGTTTAACTTCTACATCTCGAAAATCCCTCAACCACCAGAGGGAACTGTACACTGATGACGTCAGGATACCACGGAATCTAACACTCTCCCCCACTAAATCCACAGTGGCCATATTCACTAACTGGACGAAGGAGTAAAAACTTGACCTTAACATTGCAGTCGATGGCATATAAATTCAGACTGTCAATAATCTAAAGTTTTTAGGTGTGACATTCGACGGCCTGCGCTTCTTCACTTCTCACAAAGAAAATAGCCACAACCAAATCCTCAAGTCGCTAGCCGGCAGCACAACGACGCACCAATATGGTCACCTGGATGCAGACGATGAAGGTGCAAACTTGCAGGACACTGCACTCCGGACTCGACAGGATGTTTTCCATCGAACACCTGCATAGTGAGGCCGGTATGCTCCTAGTTAAGGACCATAATGAAGGCCTCTCCAAGTAGTTTCTGCTGGGATGCTTTCATATAAGTCATCAGTGCAGTCACCTGCTTGGAGCGAACCGCCTCTTAGCAGCATCAAGAGGTGCTTCCTAAATCCTTCGACGACATAAAACAATAAGCCGACCAGTCTTCGGACGCAGCAAACTTCAGACATGCACTAATCGCCATTCCCAATGGAGTCACTAACACCTCCACCGACTGCCTCCCAGTAAATGGCGTACTCGAGTATGAGAGTGATCCTTGTGCAGCTTCGTCTGGATACTGTAGCTGGTCCAACATATTCAGAGTCGATCCTGACATATCAAATATACTATATATCCAGCATGCAAGGAGTACCCACATGACAATAACCACCTCTTTGCATGCGCTGCTAACCCTACAAATCTGTTACCCCCCCTCTCTCTAGTTCGACCCCTTCGAGACAGCACGTTTCTTGGGCATGCCGTTCGATGACCTCAATGACAACTTATCTGAACCTTGCTATCCTAACGGGGACTAGATAACAGTTACAAGAACAACTGATAATACCGGTTCGGGTAGGCTTCTTGCTTTGGCGAAAGGATGACTGCCGAGATGCTTTAACTTCAGTATTGCTATTCTGGAAAATGTAGGAAAAAACATGGACGTTTTTACCTTACTTTCTGCCACTTTCTAACAAGTTTCGTCAGTTGGAACTATACTCTACAAAACTTCAATCGTTTATTAAACCCATAGGTGGATAACTGCATTTTATACTTAATATTTCGTGCTTTCTAAAAAAAAAAAATTTGCCTCAAAGAAGCCAAATTATTCACATAGCAGAGTTTGCAGCGCGTAATTGATTAAGTACCATATCATGCAACTGATTGGAGCTCACCGTTTATGGGCCAAATGTGTGACAATTGCCGACCAAACTCGTATTTATTTATACTTATTTAATAACAACTGGTACGCTGCCAAGTCTCCGTCGTTCATATACTGACATATTTACATATAGTACACTCTCCAGCCTTAAAATATCATATACTTTATAGTTAGGTATTTTAGTATGCACCCCTTTAAATGGCAAACCTTCGCGATAATTAAATATGATGATGGTTTGTTGGTCTATTATGGTGCAGCAATGCAGTCGCGCGTATCGACACGATGTACTCACACTCGCCGAGTAATGCTTACAAAGCCGCAACGCTCAATCAATGTTTACAGTGGCAAGTAAATAGAGAACATGAAAACACGATGAATGCAGTAATGCATCACTGCCTGGTTCAACGATGTTGTTCTGGCAGTTGTTTTCAATCTTCCTTGCAATTGCTATATAAGCTAAAGTATGTGTAATAAAGGTTATCAGTCGGTACGGAAAATGAACTCGGACATGTTCATTAAAATCTTTAGGCGGAAAATTGCAGCTCTCAACAACAGCAAGTTATATGTATGGAAAAAAGAATTAAGGATTCATAAGTACCGGTAACAAATAAATCCAGTTCAATGTAACCTCCAGAAGGAAATTTGCCACGTTTGTACCACCCCAAAAGGCAGACTTTTGATCCCTACCATATAAAATACTACTAAATGTATAGTATACCTTATACTATATAAGCGTTATCCCTTATAACCGTTAAGAGCTGAGTCGATTGTGCCATATCCGCCTATCAGCCTGTCTATACATATGCGAACTAGTCCAGTTTTTGAGTTATAGATCTGAAATTTTGCACACGTTCTTTTCTCTCCGAGAAGCTGCCTACTTGTTGCAAGCGCCTATATTGGACCGGTATAGCACATAGCTACTAAACAAACTAAACAATCAAAATGAAATTCTAGTATGGAAATCGGATTGCTTGACGAGATATCTTCAGAAAATTCGACATGAATTATTCTCCAAGATCCTAGTACAATCTGTGAGGAAATTGTTTAGATGGGATCAATAGACCATATAGCTACCATACAAAGTGATCGATCGAAACCAAGTTCTTGTACGAAAACTTCAACCTGTGAAGGTTAATATAGCTTCAGTTAAAGTTTCTTCTTGTTGTATGCCAATTCAGGTTTACAACGATCTCTTTTTTTTATAAGCAATGCTTCCGTGGAACATTCACGACATATTTTTACCAACAAAAGTGATATACTTATGTACTATGTGAAAGCTATTGCCCTCAAAATTTATTAAAGTTATTTTTCTAAAATCAAAGTACGGAGATTCCAGTGGATTTGTCCGCCTATGTTTTTTCTTTCACTTATCTCCGGTATATAATTCAGAACTCAGATCTCGCAGATTGAGCATTAAAGTTAGTGCGTGCCATTTCTGGTTAGGGTCTTGAAAGTCTTAACAACTAATCTTAGTTTCATTTTACACTTATTAAGTAATAATTAAATGTAATTTTCGAAATCCACTCCAGTTAATGATACAATATTATCAACAGTCATTAATCAGCAACTTCAGGCGATTAGTTATGACATATTACATATATTATGATGAATGAGGTAAATGAAAATGTTGATAACTATTAAATTACAAAAAGTAAAGAAGATGATAGTAAATGTTGTAGCGCAATACACTTTGTTGACTTTAGTCATATATGCAAATGATATCTGAACACAACATTGCAACAATGCAACGTGAACTATATATGTATATACTATATATATTTGTTTCCCATTTATGCTTGTCACGTGACATGAACAATTCAGAAAGTTGGGATAGTATCGACCCGATTTAATTCATTTTTGCAAATACTACATACTATTAATATACCATATACTAATAAAATATTTTTTTATATTTATCAAGGTACCCCACATACCATCACCAATCATATGGAGTAACGTCAGCCGAATGCTATAAGGTGCGTTCCAAAGTAAACAGGAATTTTTGAATCTAGCGCCCCCTGGTGGCCCCAACACTATGTCGACTGGTGCGTTAGGATCTGCTATCTTTTTCGATTGTCCAGTGAGAATTTCATAACATTTCATTGAATGGGAAGTGAAGTTATTGCGTTTTAAGTGTCAGTATGTTTGTGTTGTCGGTGCGAAAATGAGCTTCGAACAAAGAGCCAAAATAAAATTTTGTTTCAAAATTGGTAAAACTTTTACCGAAACGTTTCAATTAATGAAACAAGTTATGGCGATGATTCCCTAGCAGAGTGCACGAGTGGTTTCAACGTTTTCAAAGTGGTCGTGAGGATATAAATGACGATCAACATGTGGGCCAACCAAAATCCGTGATCACCGGAAACTCCATCGAAACTCTGCGTGAATTCATCAAAAATCAGCCGAAGTCATCATTGAAATTCATGGAAATGAAATTGAACATCTTCAAAACACCGGTTTATTGCATTTTCACCGAACATTTGGGCTTACGAAAGGTGTGTGCACGGTTTGTTCCGCACAAATTGACTGACGACCAAAAATTGCTCAGAATCCAACATTCGAAGGACGATTATTTGACCAAAAAGCACATTTTAACCATTAACCACTCTCCGTATTCACCTGTTATGATACCGTGCGACTTCTTCCTTTGCGGAAAAATGCATTTGCGCATGAAAGGAAAGCGTTATGCAAACGTAGAGGCCATTCAAAAGGCTTGCACCGGCATACTGGCGGCCATACCTGATAACCAGCTAAAACACTCGATTGACATGCTTTTGGACCACGCAGAAGCTGTATTGAAGCAGAAGGAGACTATTTTGAATAAAATATATTGATTTTGTCGAAAAAAACATTTGTTCTGTTTTTTTCAAGTCCCGTTTACTTTGGAACGCATCTTGTATATGTTTGTTATAGGGGGGCTAGGTCAAGTTTTCGTCTAATTTTATCCAATTTAGGCACAAAGATACACTGTTATGGGCAAAATACGCTCTCCCATTTTCATTGAGATAACTCACATGTTGGGTGATATACGCGGTATAAAATCAGCTGGAAGTTCGAAAATCTTTACATGTATTGGGTTGTCAAAAAAGTCTTGCGGTATTTTTAATACGCTTTTATTAGCTTCACTTGTATGTATGCATGTATGTATGTATGTATTTATGTATGTATGTATGTATGTATGTATGTATTTATGTATGTATGTATGTATGTATGTATGTATGTTTGTAACTTTTTTAAATTTTGTGTTTCTGTGTTTTTTTTTTAATATGGAACCTCGAAATTGATCACCGTTTTTTCTTTAAAAAAAAAAAGTATGGAACCTCGATATGGATCACCGTTTGGGTATTCGGCTTCTTTGTAGCCGTGTTTTGGGAAACTATTTCGCTGAATTTCGGATTCAGTTATAACGGGTGATTTTTTTGAGGTTAGGATTTTCATGCATTAGTATTTGACAGATCACGTGGGATTTCAGACATGGTGTCAAAGAGAAAGATGCTCAGTATGCTTTGACATTTCATCATGAATAGACTTACTAACGAGCAACGCTTGCAAATCATTGAATTTTATTACCAAAATCAGTGTTCGGTTTTTTTTTTTTTCGGACAAATTTTGTTCAGCGATGAGGCTCATTTCTGGTTGAATGGCTACGTAAATAAGCAAAATTGCCGCATTTGGGGTGAAGAGCAACCAGAAGCCGTTCAAGAACTGCCCATGCATCCCGAAAAATGCACTGTTTGGTGTGGTTTGTACGCTGGTGGAATCATTGGACCGTATTTTTTCAAAGATGCTGTTGGACGCAACGTTACGGTGAATGGCGATCGCTATCGTTCGATGCTAACAAACTTTTTGTTGCCAAAAATGGAAGAACTGAACTTGGTTGACATGTGGTTTCAACAAGATGGCGCTACATGCCACACAGCTCGCGATTCTATGGCCATTTTGAGGGAAAACTTCGGACAACAATTCATCTCAAGAAATGGACCCGTAAGTTGGCCACCAAGATCATGCGATTTAACGCCTTTAGACTATTTTTTGTGGGGCTACGTCAAGTCTAAAGTCTACAGAAATAAGCCAGCAACTATTCCAGCTTTGGAAGACAACATTTCCGAAGAAATTCGGGCTATTCCGGCCGAAATGCTCGAAAAAGTTGCCCAAAATTGGACTTTCCGAATGGACCACCTAAGACGCAGCCGCGGTCAACATTTAAATGAAATTATCTTCAAAAAGTAAATGTCATGAACCAATCTAACGTTTCAAATAAAGAACCGATGAGATTTTGCAAATTTTATGCGTTTTTTTTTTAAAAAAAGTTATCAAGCTCTTAAAAAATCACCCTTTAAGAATTTTATTGGCAAAATACTTTATAGTGTTCTTTCCCACCCGAATTTAGTCTTTCCTTAGTCACAATAATTTCCTAAGTATTAGTCATAATCCCAATGATCACAAAAACTGTTACACAGCCTACGCAATCGATGCTTTCGAGTTGTTGGCTGATTATGAATTTCATCATTGACAGTAATGTAGGCAGAAAGGCAAAATTTATACAGAATTGCAATAGGCGGTTAGGTTATTAAGTGCATATTCAATACCAATATGACTAAGCACATCTCGGGTTCTTTCCTTCTCTTATATGTTATAATGTAAAACAAAAGCAATTTGGTAAATTACTTGTTGGCAACATTGTTAGGTAATTATTTTTGATGGTATAATTACTAAAATTCAAAATAATGACATATACTGATGACTAATAATCCAGCCACATTTCGGCAAATGTCTATGCAAGCTTCACTCTTTATTTCACATTGTGTTAAAAAAAAGTTATTTGCCAATGCAACAGCGACGAAAAATTCAGCAGATTCGTTAATGAAAAATTGTATTTACATTAAAATGCTTACGTATTATATAATATAGTTAAAAATTCTGATAACTAAAGTTTACACAATAACTGAGTAAAAGCTTACTTGTGCATGTTTAAATATTTTTATGAATATGTACTGCAAAAATATTTATTCCGCATTAACCTTTTCATCTATCAGTGACTCCGTTTTATCGCCATTGCTTCATAGTCAGCGCTAAATTTTGACGTATTCATGTGTACAGATACGTAAATATATGTATGTATGTTTGAGTGTAAATTATTTATTTATTTGCTGCTGATTTAACAGATAATTAAAGAGCTTCGGGGTTAATGACACCAATATTCGGTCGTTAGCACACCGATTCAATTTACAGACAAAGAAATCAGGAAAAGATGTTGAATCGCTTTGTGAGATTTGCTTGCTTCGAACAAAGGAAACAAAACACGACTATTTTGTTATGGATTTACACATCTATTTTGATGAAATTATATTTTAATGAATACAATTAGTTTAATTAATTTCCAAATCGGTGCAAAATTGGATTATTATTTGGGTCAATAAAGTCGTTCTTAACTGCTTAATTTCACAGAATATCATATTTAAAATAATTAAGCTTTCTCAAAGCGCTTTTTTCGGTAGCCTAAGTGCAATTTCGAAATCAAATTAGTGAGATAATCTACTCAACATACTAAATTTCGTGATTAAGTGTCGACCGGAGCAAGATTGGAGGTACGGAATGTGTTAGAATATCCTTCACAAAGAAAGAATTTTCCGTACAAGAACTTGATTTTCATGGTTCACTTCGTATGGCAGCTATATAATACAGTTGGGGTAAAATTCTTAGTAGTGCTAGTCATTCTTTTAATACATATACATGATCGATCATACTTTTTTATTACATCTTTTTTTTTTGGGATTCTTTTTAAAATCTGTTAGATTTAGATAATATGAAAATGCCACATTCCAAATTTTATCGAAATCGGTCAGTCCTGTCCCGAGATATGGGAATTCACAAAAATCGTCCAATTTTTACCACGGTCCCTATAAAGCCTTGTCATACCATCTCGGCGGCAAATTTTTACGTTTCCGGCGCATATAGTTATCCATTTATCGCGCTTTCAATAGTTTTGAACAGTACCGTTATATGGGGAGTGAGCGGGGTTTACATCCGATTTTATCCATTTTCACACAATCGGTAGGAGTTCTTGTAATATTCGCGGTGGGCGAATTTGGTTATTGTAGCTTTAGTGCTTAAGGAGATATGCACATTAAACATATTAGAGGGCGGGGCTACGCCCACTTTTCCAAAAAATTTTAGGCAAGGGTGCCCCTTGTGCCAAATTACAGTTTTATATCTTAATTTAGTCCTTAGTTATGGTACTTTATAGGTTTCGTTTAATGGCGATTTGTGAGCGTGGCAGTGATCCGATTACACCCAGCTACGAACTAGAATTTTTTTTGTAGTAAGGAACCTGCATACCAAGTTTCATCAAGATATCTCAATTTTTACCTAAGTTAAAGCTTGCACGGACGGAAAAACAGACAGACAGTCAACCGGATTTCAACTTTTCTCGTCATCCTGATCATTTATATAAATATAACCCTATATCTATCTATCTCGTTTAGTTTAATGTGATACGTACAACCGTTAGGTGAACAAAACTATAATACTCTGTAGCAACTGGTTGCAAGAGTATAAAAATACTTCGATTCGCCAAAGACCATTTAAATTAGTTGGCGACAAAATGGCAGAACATTTTATGGTCGGACGAATCGAAGGTTGTTATGTATGGCGGAAAGGGATCGCGTTAATATGTAAGACATCCACCCAAAACCGAATACCAGCCGAAATATACAACAAAAACATAAAGATGCGAGTATCATGCTTTGAGCATGCTTTTCTTGGCAAGGTATACGACCCATTTATTGGATTTAGGAAGACATGACTTGTGATTCGCATTTCGAAACACTCCAGCGAACCATGTTGCCGTATGCCAGTGAAGGAATGCCGCTTGTTTAGACGTTCCAGCACGACAATGATGAAAGTTGCTAGAAGGTGGTTTGAGGAAAGGAATGTCAAGGAAATGAAATGACCGCCACAGTCCCCTGGCGTCAACACCATCTGATGACAAGTAGCCCGATGTAAGCCGACATCGGCCGTGTACGCATGGAAATCTATTTGCATCGAAAGATGCCAAAAACTTGTTGATCCAAAGCCACAACGCTGTGCTGTAATACTAAAAAATAAAGGTCACACAACTAAATACTAATTTCATAAAAGGACAACATCCAATTTGAAAAAAAAAAAATACATTTTACAACCTCTTTGTCGAAATTTCGGGTTTAATTTAAGTTTTCATCGCCGAAATTCCTCATACATTTTTTTGAAATTAGCTAAACAATGAGCTTTTTTTGTAATTTGTTTTTTATTAAGGCTTTTATTGTGTATTTTTTTTTCTTTATAAAGGCGATATCGCTTATTTTTTTAGTAGTTTCCCGCCTACACACTACACTAAGAATTTGACCGCAGATGTATAGTGGTCCGATTTGCAAAATTTCTTAAAATGTTGTAAAGCTTACTTGAACAAAAATGTATGCCAAATTTCTTGAAGATATCTCAAAGATATTCGTTTAGTTTGAATGACGGATGTGGTATTTGTTTTTTTTTTTTTTTTGAGATAATTAAAGCGTTGCCCAGAACAATAACTCGTGCCGAATTTCGTGAATAGAAAGCTAAATCGTCTTAGCTCGCCAGTCTGATTATTTATGTATGTATATACATATATACAAGTATATGTATGTACATATTACTTTTTAGGGTCTCCGACGTTTCCTTTTTTGTGCTACAAACATCGTGGCAAACTTAATATACCCTGTTCAGGGTATAAAAAGAGAGTTAAGATAAATAATTGAGGAATGCACTGCGACCATACGTCTATTGTGCCCTAAAAAGAGAGTTTATCGAAACTTTTTTTTTGCAAACTAAAAATTATCTATACTTATAGAATATAGCTGCTCTCTCTTATATAATATCAGTTTAATAAGCGAATTTGACTAGCTCTTGCAATTGTTAATGATTTTTAAACTTTTGGTTCACTTTTTGGTTTTTTTATTGTCTAAAAATATGGCGAGCGAAAAGCTGAAATTTCATCTCGACACGTTTTGCAAAAAATTGTCTACGGTAAGCACACATACACAAACACAAACACAATATTAAGTGCATGTGTGTTAACTTGCTTGCTTCTTATTCATTTCTACAGTTTATCTTAATTTTCTTTATGGCACTTATAATCGCATTCATGCATGACAGTGCTTATTGTGGTCGGACGAGAAATAATTTCCGCCAATGATCACGTTTAAACTTGTTTTAATGACCATTTAGTAGCGTTGATGGCGTCAATAGTAAAAACAGTATTTGGCTAAATTAACAGCTTTGGAACATTTGTATGTATGTATGTATCCAGTGTTTTCTAAACGCCGACTCAAAGGCTTAAAAACTTGGCTTTCATAACGTTTTTACGATAATTAAAAGTTTTCAATTACTAATTCAAATTTTATTTGAATATTTAAGTCATAGGGCCGTTTTCTACCAATAAACTTTCCTTGGATTAGATATTGTTCAGGGTTTTTTCGTTATTAACAGCTGTTTTGTTTACTTCTTCTCAATTAAAAGTAAGTACTATACATATACTGCAAAGCGGTAACACCCATTTCCGATTTCTTTCCCTTAAAGTATAACAATCATAAGACCTATGCGACCCAGGCGACACTTAGAAAACACACATATATTTAAAAACAATTAATTAATTAACTTATCACAACTTGCAAAGCTGGGGTAATACCTTCGTGTACAAAAGGCTTATTAAATATATGGGGTCTAGAGCAAGTTTTCAATCGATTTTATTCATTCTAAGCACAAATGTGCACCGTTATAAGAACATGCTCTCTTAATGTTATTAAGCTAACTCACATATTGGCCGATATTTGAGGTATAAAGTCACCCGAAAGTTCGAAAATCTTTTTATAAGGTATATGGGAGAAGTATTGACCGGATTCGAGGCCTTTTTGACACACAGATATACTACTAAGGAAAGGATTATCTCTGAATTTCGATTATATATCCCACACATTGACCGATATTTTCGGTAAAATGTCAACTATAAGCAGTGGGTCCACATATTCCTAGGGGCTTGAGCAGTTCTGGTTCTATTCAGTCAATTTTTAGCCATAACGTTTCAACCTGATATAGCTGTTCATTCTTGATTTGAATACTGCAAAGTGAAAGCTTCAAATGGAATTTAAAATTGTGTTATAAGGGAAATAGGCGTCCAACGTCTCATTTCACCCATTTTCACACTGCAATATAAGAATGCTATAAAAATTGCATGTACAAATTTGGTTGAAATCGGCCAGGTGGGTCTCGCGATATGTATGTATTTTCACCTAAATATGGGGAGTGCCACGCCCATCGTCCGAAGTCCTGTCTACCAAGATATTTCAATCTCAGGCTGCAAAAGCCGGAAGGAAAAAGAGAAAGTGGCGAGAGGTTTTCCTCTAGCTTTCCTTCCTTTTTTCCCTTTTGGCCAAGAGTATCCGACAAAACAATTAGCCTCGCCTCTCACTTCTAACTTTGGGCCAGAAGGATTTCGTAGCCGCACAAGTTCCGATTATAAATTAGCGCTTGCCGAACTTACTGGAAGTCCATTGAGAACATCGGAAAAAAAAGCTCATCGGCTTTATAGTTTCCGGCGAATCGCTGTGTGAAAGAAGCTGCACCTCGGAACAGTACATCTACTATAGTTCTACACTATAGTGGTTTGGTAGCCTAAACCCCCACAAAAGACTCCACCTCCTATCCTCCCTAACTTTGATCCATCCTTGAAAAAGTTCACTGCACCTCTTCCTCTTCTCCAACGGCTTCGGCCCGCTCACAAATCCTATAATTCATTCCGATGGTAGCAAAGCCGGGAAAGCAGCTGAACGGACTAAATGTTTACTCAGACTCAATCGCTTAGAAGGCCCAAATTTTAATTAAAGCAAAGAAATACAACGTTAAAGTCCCATATCGATGAAACCTAGGCATCATAAGCTGTGTAAATATTTATCAAAAAAAAATCATAAAACGAAATTGACAGAGCCATTCAATGTGTATAAATATATCGCTATATTAGACGCCATGTCTGATAACGAGTATTTAACGAACGACAGAATGCGGCTGCAACACCAAGCACAATTGTCAGCAGAACAGAACGGAGAAAACACGAGTAGCAGCCGAAACGCATAATGACATTGCCCCAGTATGGTATATTGGGCGTGCAAAGCAAGCAATGAATACATCAACGAGATCGTAAGTGCCGCCTCAAATACTCGTGCGAGCGCCGTCTTTGTGGCTCAACTTGAAAAATCTGTTGCACATCGTTGCCTCATCGTTTTGCAGCCTTGCTTACTAGAGCACTTAGCTCACTCCCTATCAACACACCATAGCGACGCAAATGACTTCCGCTGGGCTCCACACACAGCTAAACGAACTCGTCTCGGTCGTTCGCCTGCATTTCGCGGCCTGGTGCTCTGCATTTCAATATATGCAAGCTGCCCTGGTCGGTTTTCATTAAAATTTAAAAATTTCATATGCTATATACATAACTACATTCGTATACATACGTATGCATATATGGTAGGGGTAACTACAGGGTTCTGAAAGTCTGTTCACAGACCCATCTTCACAGTGCAGTGTTTTCACACCCGCAATCGTTTCATTTAGGCAATGCTGGTCGTTTGTTTGCATTAACTAAATGAAATGTTGCATATTTTCTTGCTTCCACAGTATTGCTGGTGTTTGGTGGCATGTGGCATGGGACAGGTTTTTGTGCGAGTGGGTTTCGTCTCTGCGATTATGCGTCCTACACTCAAAAGCACACAACAGCAAACACGCTTTTGATGAATGCACAGTTGCTGATTTTAAATTCAGTTCAATTTTCGTTCAGTTCTTGCACTCTTTCAGTCTGGCAAGTTTATATGTACTCTTATTTGTGGACTTTTCTTAGACATGAACTTATATGGTTGCTGAGGATTTCAGGCGTTCAGACGACGGTCTTGTTAATCGGCCGCTAAAATTTTCCTCCTTAAAAGTTCACATTATCAGTTTAATTACTTTCTTCACTTTTCTCTCCAATCCAAGGCATTTTTAATACAATCTACTTATATGCAAGTATACAGCTAGCGGTGTATATACGAGTATATGTACCATGTATTCACATGTATATAAATATAAAACAAAACCAGAAAAATTGTTAATTAGAATACCCTTAACAAGTGCATTACTTGCAGCAAAAAGAGTATAATAAATTTTGACCTTGATTTTGTTCGGGCAGTTAGTATGACAGCTATATAGTATACTATATTATTCCGATCAAAACAATTTCTTCGGATATTTTACTGTGCCAAATTTCGAAAAGATATTTCGTCAAATAAAATTGCTTTCTACACAAGGACAAATATTTCATCGTTCAATTTGTACAAGTCTGTCGCAAAAGAAACAGGACTGTTAAAAAAAAAACAACAAAAAATTAATATTTTTCAAAAGTTATATTTTTTTATTCAAAGTAGTTTCCTTGTGCTTCGATACAGCGTTTAGCCCGGTCAATTAGCATTTCAAATGAGTGTTTAAGGTCATTTTTCGGAATGCTTTTGAGAATATGAGTCGTCGCCTTTTGGATACCTGAAATGTCCTGAAACCAGTGTCCTTTCATGGGCAAATGAAGTTTTCCAAATAGGTAAAAATCACAGGGTGCCAGATCAGGTGAGTAGGGTGAGTGATTAATGGTTAATATGGAGTTTTTTGTCAAAAAATCAGTGACAAGCGTCGACCACGGCGCATTATCGTGCAA
Source organism: Bactrocera dorsalis (assembly GCF_023373825.1). Lineage (NCBI taxonomy): Eukaryota > Metazoa > Arthropoda > Insecta > Diptera > Tephritidae > Bactrocera > Bactrocera dorsalis. Next base: position 34,681,516 of record NC_064307.1, read on the forward strand.
CAGGCGCCTGGACCCTGCCTCACGGTATTGTGGTCGAGCACGACGAATGCGTGGCAAAAGACGCTTCATAACACCAAGGTAAAACATCGTTTGGCCAGGTGTGACGAACTCTCCATGTACAGTCAGCATTGTCTTTATTTTTGACTTCTGAAGACGACATGTTTCGACTCGTCACAGAGGTCATCACGACTTTCTTGGAATCGCGTAAACCACTCATGCACATTACTACGGGATAGGTACTGATCACCATAAACTTCATCATTTGAAATGTTTCAGTAAACGTTTTCCCAAGTTGAAAACAAAATTTAATATTTGCTCTTTGTTCAAAATGCATTTTACGATCGACGACCAAAAGCTGCTGTCACTTTTTACTTTTTGATCGATAACATCGATTGTAGTTATCCAGTTGTCTTAAAATTTTTACGAAATGTCAACAAGAGATCAAACTTTTTATTTCATATACCCACCAATAGGTGGCGCCACCAGAAACAGTTATATTTAAAAAGTTCTGTTTCTTTTTCGACAGACCTTGTATGTCAGCTATATGCTATAGTGGTTTGATATCGGTGGTTTAGACAAATGAGCAGCGTATATACTTTTTTACTGGCGTAGACACCACTAACGAGGTTATAGTCGTAACAGTCGTTTCTTCATTTCGCTATTTGAGACCAGATTCTTCTCCACCTGATATTTACATTGACTACCTGGAGAGGGCATAAACCTTGTACCATGCCGAACTATTAGGCCGATTCGACATCAAATTTCAGATAAAACGATCACATTTGACTAAGAAAAAGTGCTCTTCCACCATGATTATGAATGGGCTAACACTTCGACGACACAAAACCCGACGAAACATAAGCGGTGGTAGAAACAGCAAGAAATACTATCCCAAAACACAAAACAGTACACCAGTACTCGCAGAGAGCGATCCGAAACCCTGAGCTTGGAAGTTGACTAGAAACTCAGCAGCAATTGTCGATCGTTCACAAAGAGTTGTGTTTTGGTATATTCGTAATTTTAAATCCGAATATGTGAAGATACTATTATTTTTCATACGAGAATAAGTTGCAATCTTAAGATTCTGGATCTCAGTTGCCAAACAGAAAGAAACGAAAGAGAGTGCATCAGTGAAGCTATTTCCAAATCTAACCTTAAAGAATCTTAAGTTGCTTGTTTGCTGCTTACTCCTAACACTTACTTCGTTATTATTCTCAAGATTTCAAGTTAGTGGTATTTCAAGAAATATAAAGCAACTCATTAACGTTAAACCAAATATTCGTTAATCTTTTCCGGAATTGCACAAAGAAAAGGAAACTAAGCAACAGATGTGAATCACATAGCATAAATAGTGTTGATTAACTGCTGAAATATTCCCGTCGCTTACCAATGCTGTCAACGTCATTTATCGACTTCAGCGAATTCGCAAGTATTGCGTCGTACCTGCCGATTAGTGATTATAAGGCATGCGAATATTCGAAATTTCGAATTATTCGACGCGAATCGAACCGAATTATTCGATTCGAGATTCGACCCGAATATTCGCATTATTCGAATTATTCGAACTATTCGAATTACTCGAACTATTCGAATTACTCGAACTATTCGAATTACTCGAACTATTCGAATTACTCGAACTATTCGAATTACTCGAACTATTCGAATAGTTCAAATAATTTTAATATTTGACTATTTGCATGATTTTTTAATTAGCGCAAGTAGAATCTGAATCTCTGTCATGCATCTGACGTACATTTGTCATTTTCGTTTAAAATTATTATTTAAATTATTCAATCCGAGATTCGACCCGTATATTCGCATTATTCGAATAATTCGAAGTATTCGAATAGTTCGAAACTATTCGATATTTGACTCGAATATCGAATCGAATCTAAGGATTCGATTCGACTCGAATCGAACTGGATTCGCATACCCCTAATTATAAGGCATGAATGCGATACAATCTCGTACAAATCTGTATATGTGCTTACATATCTACAAGTATATATTATAGTCATTCAGTGCCTGAAACAACAGTAAGTACAAAATTGATTATACATAAATAAATGGTGTTCCTTTAATCGTGTGGTTTTCATATAAAAAATGTGGTTTTAAAATAAAAAATTAGAATTTTCCAAAATATGTTTTAAAAAATATTTTGGCAAGTGATCGTTGCGGTTGTCTCGAAAAAAAAATCAAAAAGACGTCAAAAGAAACAACCGTTATAATACTATATATTAAAAAAACGATAATAGTATATAAAGGACCGATATTTCATCAGATCTCTTACACTTATATTGTAAAGGCTTTTTATAGGGACGCTAAAAAAAGTAGACCGATAGGGATGGGAAAAGACGCCATATTCTTTAGCGCTCTTTTAGCATTTCCCTTCAGTAAGGTTTGCCATTTCATTATGGAGAGATATACAATCCAATAATGAGTCGAAATCATTAAAATTTACTACCGAAATCCGGAGTCAGTGGCCTCAACTTTACAAGCGCTACGTTCAATTTATGGTCGTCATAATCATCCTGTCAGATCAACAATTAAGCGCTTAGTTTAGAAATTTGGATCCGCAGGCACACTACAAAAAGTTCCCTAGCCAATGAGGCAAAGAACTGCCCGTAGTGTCGAGAATATTGCTGCCGCTATCACATCAATTGAGGAAGATCCAAATCAGTTTCTCACACGTCCTTCTCAAGCGTTGGACCACTCTGTGATGATTTTTTCGAAAAGATCTTGGTCTACAAGAACCCAATGACGCAAGACCTGAAGTCGCATGACCACCAGAATCGTCGTATGTCGGTGAAATAAGCTGAGCAACAACTTGAAAATTATCCGGATTTTCATCAAAAAATCATCTTCAGTGATGAGGCTAATTTCTGGCTGAATGGCTTCGTTAATAACCAAAATATGCGTTATTGGTCAGGCAACAATCCACACGTATTCCATGAGTCAGCATTGCATCCCGAAAAAATTTAAGTGAGGTATACGGTTTGGTGCGGTTTATGGGCCGGCTGCATCACTGGAACGTAGTTCTTCCGTGATGATCAAGATCGGCACGTTACTGCGAATGGAAATCGCTACAGCTCAACGATAACCTAATATATTTGCGAATTGCATGATATGGTCTTGGACAATAAGTGGTTCCAACAGCACGGCGCCACAGGCCACACAGTGAATGTCACAATCGGTTTATTGAAAAACCAAATTTTGGTCTCACGAAATGCCCCAGTCAATTGTCCCCCTCGGTCGTGCGATTTGACGCGGATAGACTACTTCCTGTGGGGCTACGTCAAGTCTATGGTCTATGCCAACAAGCCAGCAACGATTGATGAACTTCGTACGAATATCGAACGTGAAATTGTAGCAGCATCGACTTTTGTTTTGCTTAAAAAACGCTCTAATTGAAAACCCTATTATATGCATAGAAAAGATTTTCTTAGAGCTGTGTAAGAACCTACTTTTAGTATACGAAGCGAAAAAAATATTCGTCTTTTTTATCCACCCTAATATATGCATATATTTATACCATATATACTGCGATTACTTGTCTGGCAGATTGTTTACATTCTTGGCTATTTGATTGGCCAGCAGCCATAAATACAGCACACGTCATGCATGACAGATCAAACGATGGCAGCGCCCGTCGTACGGACGGTGAATAAAATGCCACTTTGGCAAGTGTGCATAGCAAATGCATTTGCCTCGCATAGATAGCTCTCGTATTTATTTTAAATTGTTTAGGAAAATTTCAATTTCTACAACGAAAGTATATAAGAAAGATACTGTAATGCGCAAGGCGAAATAATTTACATAAGTTGAGCTACGCCAAGCGTTTATCGTTTGTTTATTTTATCAGCTTTGCTTTAAATAATGTAATTCAAAGAAGGCAAAGGTGTGCACAAGGCAAATCCAGCATGAAGAAGCGCTCCAGTGAAATCAGTTGCATTTCCTAAAGGGTATGTACATACATATGAATATATAATAAGCAGTCTATTATTTTTAGATATAAAGTCACATACACCGGTACGGACAAGCGCATAAATAATCGCACGTTCCACATATCGGATGTCTAGTGGCGGCGTCTTGGCACGCTCCACCTTCCTTCCGCGCTGTGTAATGCACGCACACACACTTTTGTATTTAGTTGCAAGTCTGACTACTTAATCGTTGCTCGATTGACTGCTAAGCTAAGTGCGACTCTTTGTATGCTTTTTTATGCATTCGAACATTTTACTTATCGAGAAGCCACCTTACCTTATTATTATTTTATTTATATGGTTTTCTTATTGTATTCTTTTTCCCGCCCGGAAATAAGCGCAATTTGTAAGTTTTGATAGAAACTGTGAAATTTCGCATTCTGTTGTCATAACCGTAGAACTATTCTTATATAAGTAGTATACACACGTACATATATATGTATATTTACATACGTGAAGAAACATATTTGGCGATAAACAATTTTACTGTAAACAATCCCTACATGACAAGTGTGTTTGATTTCATTCAATACATTCAGTATTTCACACAGGGTTACTCAACCCATATTGTCGTCGTAAATATTTAATTCAAATATAAAAACTTATATATTATATACATATGTATGTATATGCATTATACAATAGTCAAAAGCAGATGTCGCATACTTTAAGGGCGTGTGCATCTAAATTTGGCTTAATGCTTCCACAAGTTTCCGGTGAATTCTCCAACTACTTATGTAACGTGATAGCGGGAGGAAACACGTCCGGAATTCTAGCCGTTCTAAATTTAGTAAATTTAAATTTTTCAAATAAACTATTATTTTACGAAATATTACAAATGTACTTTTTATAAACTTTTGGGAGGGTAATTTTGTTGCTCTCCAACAAAAGTTCTACGAGAGTGTCAAACAAATAGCTGGTTTATATTTAGAAAACAATGAAAAACGTTAATTTCGACTGCATTAAAGCTCTAATACCGAATTTCTTATAGCATAAAGGGTATAAAAATATCTTTATCTTGATTTTTATCGGTGTTTGTATGGCAACTACTTATAAGCTCAATGCACAATTCGTTCAAACCTTTCAAGTCCCCGGGACCAGATGGTATCATTCCAGCGGTCTGGGTTACATCCCAGTGGCTATGGAGACGAGTCAGAGTTACGTTCATCCCGAAAGCTGATAGGGGCTCTCATGTAACAGCCAAGGACTTCAGCCTTATCAGCCTCTCCTCCTTCTTACTAAAAACTCTGGAGAGTTTGATGGACTGGTACATAAGTAGGTATGTGTCATGGTTTTAAGGTTAAAAAATTGGTTATTGGGATCTTCCTTGATGTTGAGGGAGCTGCCGGAAGCAGTCGTAACTGTTCTAGACGATCGGGTCGTATCAAACCTCATACACCTCATTTTTTGTCAGCTGTGTGGCAGAGTGTTTGACACGGATTGTGGGTAGGGAAACCGGGTGAATGCAGACGATGTATGTAGCACTTATGATCAATGTAAAATTCCTACGTAACGTGTACGAGTTAACACAAGAGTATCTCAGCATCGTAACAAATTGAGCAGTCGAAGTGGTCTCGCCATCAACCCAAAAAATACAAATTTGCAGTGGCACCGCTGCCGCAAATGGAAGACATCCGCTTGCAACTTAGGGATACTGTGAAAAATCTAGGAGTCATCTTGGATAGGAAGCTTTCGTGGAAAGAAATAATAAAGAATATCGCAGAGAGAGCAAAGAAGTCATCGATTGCTTTATACTGCTGTAGGTGGGGTCTCCCATTGAAAGTGGTCGTCTGGCTCTACGACGCCATCCAAAAGCCCATTATGTTCTATGGAATCTTTATGTGATGGAGAGCTCTAGAAAAGACCATACTTGAAAAAAAACTCGAGGGCGTTCAACGGGTGGCGCTCATTCGAATGTGTGGTGCACAAAGGTCCACTCAAACCATGGCACTTAACGCCATCTTACACATAGAGCCAGTAGACATCGTAGAATCGCTATGGCTGCGAAAGTTGACATCAGATTCGGAGACTTTGGGTTCCTAAAAGAACACAAGTCTGAACACTTAGAAATCCTCACACACTTCACTTGACTTCATACTGGATCACTTGGATCATGAAGTCGCCAAACCGAACTCTGGCGGTACCTTCTCTGCCCATGTACCGGCGAGGGAGTTGGGGGTGGGAAGGAGCCGTTTGAGGAGAGGGGCAGTGGGCTTCTTTACGGATGGGTAAAAAATTGGGGGGAAGGATGATGTAGGCGTTTACTATCAGGAGCTCTCTATCAACACAGGCTTCAGAGTTCCTAACTATTGCAGTGTTTCCCAAGCCAGGATTGCAGTAATTAGGGTAGTAGTAGATTTACTGCTCTGGAGTGCAGCCGGCGATCCTAGTCTGCAACTCATTAACAGTGCGTTCAGGCTTGGTAAGGAGTGCCTAACCTCGCTATCAATAGCAACGAGTGTATTTGTGAAAAGACTGGTATAGGGCGCCAGGCCACAGCGGAATCCCAGGAAATAGCTGATGAGCTAGCAAGAAAGGCAACCTAGAACCACTATCTGCAGCAGGAATGGAAATTAAACGGCTTTGCAAATTTGTATTGGCTACTAAGCGTTTTGCTAACTCCATGTGCTATCTCTCTAGATCAGCTATCTAACAAATCAGCCATCTATGTATATACTATGTCAGTGTGACCTGAACAATTTCCTCAGATGTTTGCCACGAAGTTTGTAACATCCAGATAGGAACGGCAGAGTGCCTGTAATATGTATAGATGATCAGCAAGATGAGCTGAGTCGATTTAGCCATGTCCGTTCCTCGGTATATCTGTATATATGCGAAATACTCCCTCAGTTTTTTAGCCATCAGATAGCCATCTGAAATTTTGCAGATGTTTTTGCTTCTCAAGAAGCTTGTCCGAACCGCCGATACCGGATCCCTGTAGCATATAGCTGCCATATACACTGAACGGGCGCGGTATTAGGTTCTTGCAAGAAATATTTTCTATTTGTAAATAGTATTGTAGCTTTAGTGCAACCAACGTTAACGTTTTATCACAAGATTTGGCTCAGACTGTAATAGTTTTATTTAAGCATCGATTGTTAGTAAATCTTTAAACCAAATAAGATAGATAATGAGATATCAAAATGATTGGAAAGAGATTGACTGAGATGATCATTAAATCTTGGACACATTTTCTTTTCCACTCTGAGGATGAAACGGAATTGTCCCCACACAAATGGCTGTTTTTCGTTGGAAAGTTTGGTATAGAGGTTTGTATTGCGTGGGCATTACTGATTTGATGTGACTTTTGCCCTACTGTGAATATATATGGGGAAGATAGCTCAATGCAAGTTAGTAAAAATGTTAAAACTGATATAGTAAAATCTGGTGTCTAAATTGATAAAATCAATCAGTCCACATATTATAACTAAGATCTTCTCGAATAATGTTACCCAACTCTAATTCCTACAACCTTTTAAATATAAAAAGGTTCATTCAAACTCTGCGCTTAACTAAGTGTACAGTCGATTTCTCCCCAGATTAGCTGCTGCTACAAATTACGTAATTTTAAAAACCGGCATAAGGTTACGGAGAGATGACAACTCATTCGTCGAGACAAGCCAGCGTTATTTCATACTAATGACATATCTATGTATGTATGTACATATTGTGCAATATTGTCGCATTTTACCACAAATAACCGGGGCAATTGATGAGCAGTTTAATATAAGGGGGGTACACATAACAAACGAAAGGTGCACAAATGAAACTGAAGACATAAAAGTGCGCTATGCTGGTGTACAACAACACATAGTACATATAGTTACATGAATTCACCTGAGGCAAGCCAATGACAATGAATGGGGAGAATGAATAATTCAACAAAATATAATAACGTAAAAAGCCTCTGCTACTTATTTACGAGTATAGTGAGTAAGTAATAAAAGTAATTTAGGCACTTTCAGGCGGCAATAAATATAGTAAAAAAAATATTTAGTTTAGCCACGGCACAACATAACTCTTTTTATGTATTTGTATATTCATTTTGGACACAATAGCTCACAGTCTGCATGGGCTCTCGTCATTTTGTCGCTTTGTTTGCTTTGCAAATCCCTAGCTTTTAGGTATATGCAAGTATTATTGTAAATTGTTAATTCAAGCCATGTCCTTGAAGGCGGTATTAGAAGTTAAACAAAAATACTCTCCTTTTTACAAATTTTATATATTGAATATTATCGTATTTAAGTTAAATTAAATCCATTTCTGAACTTGATTGATTTTTTTGCATATTTTTTAAAATATTTCCGAATCTTCAGGGTTGGAGGGGAAAATTTCGCCGAAACGGCTAAACCGAACAACTTGAAATTTTAGAATATATTCATTTGGTAATAATCGAAGAAAAAATATTATTTTATTTTAAAACCTTTTCAAAACTAAAATAGCGTTTTTGTTAGAAAGTCGCCATTTTATCGCGTACATTGGGATTATGGGAAGATCTAGACTGACAGCATTAACTTTTGATTTTAAGAAAATAACTCAAAATCTTTATATAAGGTATATGGAGGCTAGGGGAACACATGGCTTGACTTAATCTACGAGTAGTTTTAGCACCAGGGCACATAATTAGCAGAAAAAGACGGTTTCGAAGTTATATTGTTTATCTTAGAGATTGATCGCTATTTTCGGTAAAAAGTCAGTCATAGGCAGTCAGGTCCACATAATTGCCCCGAGTTGGGCGGTGGCACACCCATTGGTCCATTTTTACATGGGCGCTTTTGAAGCTGTTCCCTACCATCTTATTTGTGAAATTGCCTCGGACTCTAAGCCATTTTAAACGTTACGATTATATGGGGAGTGGGCGTGGTTATTATTTGATTTTACCCAATTTTACAGAGTTTGAAGAGGTGCTAAAAATACTTCTTCTCAGCAAGTTGCTTTAGTGGCTTGAAAGATGTATACATACACTGGCTTCTGATCTCCTGTACTAAATTACCGTTTTGTATCTTAATTCACTGCTAGGCTGGTATGACTAACAGTGACATCTGAGCCATATGTCACATAAAAATAATCATTAGTGTTGAGTATACGCTTGTCTTTCTGAAGTACATTTAGTGAATTCGGTGATTTTTACAATATTCGTAAAAAGAAGTCGGAATTATGGACCGACAACTTTTGGTTTTTGCACCATGCAATATCATACCGCAACCACCGCGTTCGCCTCATTTAGCTCCGTGCAACGCTATTTAGCAAATTCAAACGACCGCTTCGGGGAAACCTTTTAGAGTCAATTGCAGACATTAAAATTTGAAGCTTAGCAACTGTTGCAACTTGCCAACTGGTGCTACTTCGGACTGAGTAGGCAATTGAGAAGCAAAGTCCTCTCTCGACAAACAAAAACCCAACTCTATAAGTCACTCATAATTCCCGTCCTGCTATATGGTGCAGAGGCTTCGACGTTGTCAACAACGGATGAGTCGGCGTTGCGAGTTTTAGAGAGAAAAGTTCTGCGAAAGATTTATGGTCCTTTGTGCGTTGGCCACGGCGAATATCGCATTCGATGGAACGATGAGCTGTACGACATTGACATACTTCAGCGAATTAAAAGACAGCGGCTACCCTAGCTAGGTCATGTTGTCCGGATGGACGAAAACACTCCAGCTCTGAAAGTATTCGACGCAGTAGCCACCGGAGAAGCAGAGGAAAAGAAGAGGAAGACCTCCACTTTTGGGCGCCATGGAATATCACGCCTTCGTGCAACTTCCAGCTATTTAGCAAATTTAAACGACCGCTTCGGGGAAACCTTTTAGAGTCAATTGCAGACATTAAACTTGAAGCGCTCCGCACATTGAAGGCTATAGTACATTTCTGCTTGATGTAAAAATTCACATATTGCTTTGCTGTATGTAAACATCAAAGAGATGTGCTAATTCCGATGTCTTGTATGTATATATCAACGCCACCTTCCATTTACCCTAAGACTTTTTTGGGTCTTAACATCTCTGAACTCATTTCAGTAAATGAATGCAAATTGCCTACAAGAAAAGTGTTGTTTCGATATTTAGAATCGAAATTTTGACGTTAATGTATATGTCAAATCGCCGTCGATTTTTTTCATGCAATGAAAGTCGAGATCAAGCCGATTGAGTAATTATTTACTGTCAATTACAATGCATACAACGAAAGGGTAAGTCATCTGTCACATTTATTGGATATATTTAATGATCGGCACTTCATTAAATAACAGTTGAGCCAGAGCTTAACGTTATCAGCAAATATTTATTTAAGAATCGATCTGCTGCTAGTTTATTTGCAGTAAGCTAAACAAGTTTGCCTCTTCATAATTAACACGTATATACATATGTATGTATATATGTATGTTTACGAATTTATATAGATCTAACGTGTGTTTGTTTGTTTAACAGTTTAAGCGCATTAACACGTTCTTCCATCAATGTACATATAATATCAATAATTAGCACATTTCTATTGAGACGTCCACAATTGCACATACATACATACATATGTATGTACGATTGCAAAAATATAGATGTGAACAAATCATTAACAATTGGTTTAAGTCAATAACAACAATTGGCATGAAATGTAAATAAAATTATTAATTAACATTTGCGCCTTAGGTATTAATTCAATATTTGCTATTTATTTCGATTAAACTTAAGGAAGCTGAATAAAATAATAATTTTTAATTCGCGCCCATAAAAAGTGAGTTATGTATATGTGGAACTGAAGATTTGACCGGTTTCATGTTTTCTTAATGAGTACCTTTGATTCACCTAAACCTATGAGGGAGGGCA